>NW_027109321.1:315792-333568 GCF_000696795.3 Halyomorpha halys
TCTTCCTTAAGAAATTCTTGCAGGGTAACTTATTTTTTAATTACTTTTATAATTTAAATATTTAACTGTAATTTTAATATTTTCCTTGTACTAAACAATTACCTGAACATTTTCTAAATGAATTATGATGTTTAAATTTGAGTATATTCTTGTAAATATACAATTGTTTAGGAAGTAGAATAGCAAACAATTTAAATTATTTCTTTGCTACACCAGATTTTTTTTATGTAAAAATGTTTTAAAACAGAATCAAAAAATTATTTTCTGTTACAATTTTGACTTAACTAAAGTAAAAATTGAAGATGTTAAATTAGAAAAATTAAATGATTATTGAAAATTATATATTATCTTTTTAACTGTTAGATTCACGTAGATAATAAATAGAGAGTAGCTATATAAAGCACATAATTGAAGCGTCACAAGTAAAAAGGTGACAATACCTTTAAGAAAAAAAAAAGATATATATATATAATCTACTGCAGTTAAACAACACATTTTATCTAGAAGTTGACATTGTTTGTCGAACCGTAATCTTTTAGCTACCTGTCTACATTCTACAATCTTTGAAGAATAATTACTATCTATGTTGTTTAGAAATAACTGAAAAATCAATATTGTTAGTCAGAATTTCAGCCAAGATTTAATGATTCTGATTTTATCTACTCAATCGTGGAACATCAGAATCTTTCAGTTTCATAACTACAATTTGCCAGAAGTAAGTTTTAGATCTTTAATATCTTAGTGAGCCAAGACTGTTCAACGAACGAAACGCTAATTTATTAACTAACTGAATAAAAAGTGTTTTAACATTATAGTATAGAACAGCAGATGCACATAAATTGTATGATGCAGAGTTCAAAACAAGATAGGAAATGATCTGCTAAGGTATTTTATTGTCTTGTAAGAAGCAATATATTGCATGACTTAGGACTGAAAGGAGAGCTCTTGTATGAAAATTCCGAGTAGAGTAGGCCGCCGGGGGCCGAGTGTAAACAGGAGCTGCCCTTTGTAAAGTCCACCTCCGATGTCGTCACACAGCGCTCTATTAGTTCTCCTTACTCTACTAGTATACTTCCTTCCCATGGATTGATTAAGTTTGTTCGAAAAATGTGAATAAACTCATCTAAGCATCTTCAAGCTTAGTGGTTGCCTAGCTATGGATAATTTTACATTTATGGAATGATGAATATGATTTTTACAATTATGGAATACCCTGAAATGAGAATTGTGAATTTTAATTTAAAAAAGTTCTACGGGAATAACCCTGCCCTATTCGTTCTGAGAGATGCGATACCATTGCATATCTAAGCATATTAATGGGGCTATTACTGTGGGTAGGAGTTCAAAAGGAATCTTTACTAGCCCGACCGTGAAGAGTAGGAAATGAACTGCCAAATTTTGTTATTATTGTGTTTAAGAATTTAAAAACAAAATATACAAACTAGAAAAAAATAAACTTATATATATTAAACAATTAAATTAAGGTTGAACAACAGAAAAAGAAAGTGTAGTATCACCGTAGCTGATGGGGCCGCTGCTGTCGGTAGGTTGCTTATGTACCTCTGTGAAGTTGGCCTCCCAACCTCGAAAAAATTCGATTATTTTTTAGTTCTAGTAGTATCCATAAGAGTTCTAGAGTTCTTGATTATTTATAGAAATAGTTCTGATGTTTAAAACATCAATAATACCAGTCAAATGCGCGCGCGTAAAATACGTATTTTAGGAAACTTATGATTTAAAGTTTCTAATAAAAAAAGGAACATTTATGTTGTTTAATACAAAAAAATACCAATTAAAAATTACGCAAGCTTTTTGTGCAACTTTTTAGCCGTATATCTGTTTTGCTAGCAACATTAGAGATTTATTTAATAAGGATAATTTTTAGAACTCTTTAGGGGGAGGGGAAGGGTGCAGCAGAACTCCCGAGAAACGAAAAAAAAATTAACAAAAATTTTGATCGCGAATTTTCGACCTGAGAAAAAAACAAACATTTATGTTATTTAATACAGAAAAAATACAAATTAAAAATACGCACGACTTTTGTGCATCTTTGACACCGAATATCTTTTTTTCTGGAAACATTACGGATTTATTTAATAAAGATAATTTTTAGAAGTTTTAGGGGGGCCATCAGAACTCTCTAAAAAACGGAAATTTTATTTTTCAAAAAATACGTATTTTACGCGCGTGCTTTTGACTGGTATTATTGAGGTTTTATACATCAGAACTATTCCTTTAAATGATCGAGAACTCTAGAACTCTTATGGATACCGCTAAAACTAAAAAGAAAATGAAATATTTCGAGGATGGGGGCCAACTTCACAGAGGTTGCTTATGTCCTCGTGGAGGTAAGTTCGAAAGGATACGTCCGCCTGCTTTGTCCTCATGGAGCCAACAATGATTGTAGTATCCCCGCCGTAGTGAATGTAATTAAAATGACGGAGATTAACGGCTTATTAAGACAGCGTAGTGAGAAGAGACGCTCGAGCCGGTGTATGTACACACAGTGAGGCGCTAAGATGCCATCTTTACGTCTGCCGTACATAAAGAACAGAATAGATTTATTTTGTTTTTTATAACATCTGTTACATAATCGATTATCAATCAATTGTTGGCTGCAACATGGGCGTTACTGAACTTGTCAATACAGAATGAAACTTGGTACACGGATGGTTTTCACTACGGCACGTCTGTGAATGTAACTCTACAGAAAGCTCTTTGGATATGTGTGAACATAAAGAAAGTATATTAACGTATTTTTGTTCTAATGTCTTCAGTTTCGTTCATTATTTATAGAGGATAACTTCAGAATAGACCCACTCATATATTTAAGTAGATGTGCAATAACATTCCGTCTCTCGGAACGAATAAGGGTATAGAGTACGGTTATTTTAGCAGTCGGATTTTTTAAAAATTATTTATTTATTTTTTTTAACGTTTTTAGTTTGTCGTGAATAGACATTTTATGTTTCAATCGTACTTTAATCAAATCACGAGCAACATCGATTCCCAAACGTAGCCTATAGTCTCTAATAATAGCTAATTGTTTAGAAGTGTGAATAGCGTTTATTCAAGTTAGGTTTGAACAAGTTACTGGTGTATTTCTCTTTGGTTCTATATAAAATTTATATAATACCAATATTAGCTATAATATTATCGATGTTAGATATTATAATCTCGATAATAATATTATAATTATGATGGATTTAGTGAATGACACAATTTCTTCCTAATTAAACTATAATAGTTTATTTCATATCATACAGCAACGTTTCGGGAGATTTCCCCCATCTTCAGGCTGCTAAAAAACAAATTCAACAAAACCATAAACATGTGCTTATAGTGCTTATTATCCATAAGACTCTTCCAGTTAAAGGATTATTAAATTATAATTATGGTATTGAATATTATAATATCCAATATGTTTATTTTCAAACCTCTTTATTTTTATATATGGTTACAGAATACATTATAATATAATAAAATACATATAGTATCCAATATTGCAATATTCAATATGATATACTACGAAAAAAAAAATCTGTGAGTATCTAGTTTGGAATAGAAAAATGATAAATTTGTAATGAATGTTACTATAAAAAAATAAATGAAAATATTCAATGAACGACAGTCTCACCCACGACATAGAATTTAATACTAATACTATCTTAGATACAAAAAAAACTTTTCTTTTCTTACCATTAAATTGGCTTCGAAAAATAATATTCTGTTAATAAGAGGTGGGATGTAAATTTTAGAATGATTCGTTGGGATGGTTATAAATAATCTCGAAACTCCCTCCGTCTAATGATGATAGCAGTTGATGGTAGAACGGGTCAATCTCTGCTCTTTCCAAAGTTATAGCTGGATTTTCTCCAACATCAACTCTCAGTAGATCCAGGCCTAATTTAACAGAACGGCTTGAGAAAGGTTCGTCTTTGATGGAGATTGGGAAAAATGTAATCTAAGAAACAGGGAACCAGCTTAAACAGAAAAAGAAAAATATTCTACCTTTGTCCAAATTATAATATATTCACTTGTGGTCCATAAAATATTTCGTTGTGGATTGTCTGATTCATTACTGGTACAAGCTAGATTAGATCAGAAAAAATCATTTTCGCTAGAAAATCATTTTATTAAATTTCGTAGTTAAAATCATTTTAGAAGGGGATTTTCAATTAAAAGTAATTATGCGATCATAAACCTTCCATTGCCAAACAAATTCTATTCTCCAAAAGCAAATCCGACAAGATTTAATCGCAAAGTGAGGTTCTATTATATTAATTGTCAGAAATACCGTAAGATTGTAATATTGTATGACTGTATACCTAAGATTGTAAAAAATCAGAACTTCGAGCTAGAAAGTTGTTATTAGGAGCAAAAAAAGTTTCATTTTTAAATTGATAGGATCGGGTGCCTTTTTGGGTATAATGATGTAAAAGTTATTAAATCAATTACTATTTAATGTAAAACAATGGCTTTCTTAAATTTTCTGATTAATGTAAGGCTCATGCACATGCTAGGTATAAATTATATAGAATAACTTAAATAAAATTGTTCTGTATGTGATATCCACCTGTTATTCCTAATGCATATTTTGTGAGTATACATCTTCTTCTTAGGGTCTATAGTCCAAGATGAACTTTGACCTCCTGAACAATTCGAATCCACTCCGCTCTATTCAGTGCCCTCCTTCTTCAACCAGTTTCTCCTATCATCCTGGAGTCCCCTTCCGCGCTCTTTTACCAAGTTTTTTCTTTTTCCGTGGAAAGTTTCTCTTGAGACCTTTACCATTCTTTCATCGGATAACCTGAAGATAACCTCCTAGACTATCAAAATATTTGACTTTTCTAGTAGAAAGTTGTGCATAACCCAATCAGCTATTTTATTTTGAGTGATGTTTAAATTCCACGCGAAACAAAAATAAAAAAGACTTTTATCAGCAAAGATGTTATTTATTGAACTGTTTACCTACGTTTCTAAGAATATTCTCAAGTATTTTGGGATGTTCCCTTGGAATCTTGTTCACATATGTAGGAACGAACTATTTACACAAGCTATATTTTAAATAAAACCCACAGAGTTTTTCTATAACGTATGCTACTAACATATTTATTGTGCCTTTTGGTTTGTTCTGATACTTAAAAGCTGGGGCTTCTCCTTGGTTGGTTCCATGGTTGCGAGTCTAATCATTTCAATTTTCGATAACGAAAATTTTTGGTTGAGTCTCTTTCTTCTTCATACTATTACATGACTTCGTTTTACAAAACAAATTTAATTTTTTGGACATTTATTTGTATACCAAATAAAAGTTACCAAAAATATTGTAAATGAAAGAACATAAAAATAAACTTCATATTGTATAAATAAATAAATTGAAAAAATCCAGCGGTCAAGCTGACCAAAATATCTGACCAGATCACCTTCATGCACAACTGTTGGTCTAGTAACTATACTTACTTACAAATTACTGCACCCCTGACCCTTCATGGGTTATAGTGGTACAGATTTATTTTATGTACAAATATCATATTAGTTAGCAAGAAATATAAATCAAAGATTATTCACATACATAAATATGTATTAACGAATAACTAACACTCCTATTAAATGAGAAAAATACCAAGAGGAAAAATAACTCAAATATTCAGCCAGCTTTTCATAATTTTACATGGACATGAAAAGGTTATATGAATAAATGCTTGACCTGGGGCGTGTATAGAGTAAGTTACATCATTTGAATAATAAAGTGAGATATAAGGTAAAGTACACCTTACGCGTTTTCTAAAACGTTAGAAATATACTCAGCGAAAAAAGGACAGCTTTCCGGACAATAGTTGCATGATGATAAGTTTTTTTATCACTTTTCCGAGCGCTTAAGGTTACTATGAAATATACATTTTGATCTGTAATAGTTGCAACATTTGTTTATCTTATCAATGCTCCGACATATTTATTTTCGTTAAAAAAAAAATAAAGTAAAATTACTAAGCGGAGTCGGAAGAAAGTTATCAATACTTGTAAATAAAACAAAATACTGTAACTAAAATTAAACATTTTTGTATAAAATATATGCCAAAGTAACGTCTGCAAGATTAGGTCTACAGCTCACATATATTGTTTAAAGGAAAAACCAACTACAGTGAATTCGTTTATTGGTATTTGAGTGTAAGAAACCACTCAGTTATTGAAAGGCAAAAGTAGAGGCCTGATGCTATCGCATTGAGTTTGGCGGGTTATACTGAACATAATTCATGTAATTTAAATGTACGGGTTAACGAAAGACGAAGGAGTTGAACTTTCAGTTTTGGAACCAACCGTGTACATCAACAAATGTTGTAGACTATTTTCAAGAAGACGCAAAAACCGTTCTTTATACTTAACAAATGTGGTGTTATTTTAGTACATAATGTAAAAGATTTAGCTCTGACTTCAGTGCTGAGATAACCAAAATGATTCTTCATGGCTAAGAAAGTGTTGGTTTGGTTTGTCTGTTTTTTCTATCTTCCACCAAATGTCCCGTTTTAAAATAAAATATCGTCACCATAATCATGATTCAATTACATTGATATTGTGGATAGTTAATTAATATAATTAAGAGTATATTTTTCGTTTTTTCATATTTTGTATTTTTTAGTTTATGTTTTCATTAATTCTAAACTTTTATCATTTTTATTTAGGCATAATTTGTTTAAATTTTCCCACTGTATAAAAAATATTTTTATTTAAAAAATATTAATTATAATTTTTTTAATATTTAATTTTTGATTCGATATTATTATTAGTTTTTACTTTAAACGTATTTATATTATTTTTTTTGTTCTCAGATATTTGTGAATTAATGACTTGTAAGCTGAGTCGATGCCAAGCTTATTTATATGCGAGCTTTCCCTAAAGACCGATTAATAACAAAAAAAAATCTACTCAGTTTTACGGAGATTATCGCCCATTCTCCTATGAATTACTCCCTCTGACAGATAAAGGGAAGAGTGATGGGCGATCATGTTTTTTCCATCTTGAAGCCGAAAGAAATAATATTTTAATAAAAACAGTCGTCATGCCACAACAACATTTAGTTATAGCAAGGTGATAAACAAGAGATGATGGATTGAGCAATTCCCCTGTGCATAAAATAACAAAAATGACGGATAACTTCGGTACAGGGGAAATATATGAAAAATGATGTAGTGGGCTGAGCGGAGAGACCTGCGCAACCCCTAATTGCCATCCTGACTGACATTTGCTTAGCCACGTACCGACACCAGACGACGGGTAATTGCTCAAATAGACATCGGCTCTGTAAACCTGTGTTATCTGTCATTGCATCTTTTAATAGTTTTTACAGTATAGCAAAACATCCACTAGAACAGTTTTATCTTAAATATTGTAAAAAGTTAATTCTACAAATGAAGTTACAAGAAGCATTAAAACCTATCAACGTCCTTATTATTATGTGTGTAAAAAATATTTAATTATTTTTATTTACTTAAAAAGATGGATTTTTTTTTTTTATAGAAATCTATAAAAAAGAAGGTTCAAGGCACGTACGTATTTTAAAATAATATTTACATAGTCAGATTCTCCACTGAAGTTGAGTGTTTTCGGCTTTAGCGCACTTGCTCAGCCTCCACTGGCTCATTACCAGTGATGCGGCGAGAGGGATGCGCTGGGATCTCTTGAGCTCTGCTCTACCCCTCACACGTGGGGATAGAGTGGGGTCGGGGATCCTCAGGTCGATTCTGTAAATATTGTATATATTATTTTATCATTATGTTATTTTATTTATCATACAGATAGTTTGATTATGTTCATCTTGTTTATTCTTTTGTTTGTATATATTTTCAGAGAGTTGTTTTTTTTTTATTTTTTTTTTTTATTCTTTTTTTATTTTAGTATGTATGAGATCATTCATCACTATTACCTATTGCCCACAAGTGTGTGGCAGATTGTAATATCTATCAATAAATAAATCTATGAATAAAAAAAAAAAAAAATTTACAAAGCTCTCTATTATCCTCATACCCCTCAAAACATCAGCTGTTTACATTTTTTGTATACTTATCAATGTTTACATTTTCGGTAACAATCCCAGTTTTTACCTTCAGCTACCGATTTTTTATATTTCTTTGGCCTTTATACACACCAATCTATTGAAGGGTATCTTAAGAACTTAATTGTCTATAACCTTACACCTCTACTTTTCCACGCAACTAAAGAGACTTATGCTTTGCAACATTTAAGTTTGCTCGACCGCCATTTTGTTTATGCTACCAAAGTATTTCTTTCCTCTTCAATTGGTGTCTCAACACCCCAATTTTCCTTCTAATATAGGAAATTGATTTTCCAAAAAAGGTGGCGTTTAAGAAAATTTGTCTCAATATTTAAAAAAAAAACTATCCTTCAGTTCAGGTTATATTAGGGTGTTCAACAATTTATGACCTTTTTTCTAGATTAAAAATTTCAACAATAATATTAGGGTTGTTCAATCATTGTCTAAATTTATGAAGGAATATCTTATGGAATTAATGATCCTATCAAAACGGCCCACCAGGTAAGCGGTATTATATCACATCGTTTCATAAATGGTGGTGATTTATTCAATAAATGGAAGACTATGGTCAATAAATTTCAGTGCCTTGATTGAACATTGATTTTTTAAAATATTTTAGAAATGTTAAGTTGTCTGTATGAACTGTACATTATATCAAGCCTTAGATTGACTTTATTTTTCATTTATTAGAAATGATTTTTCACTTTAAATGTGGTTTTTCATTTTACTTAATAACTTATATTGTATTCAAAAGAAATGAAAAAGTTACGAATAAGTGAGAGTCATTGCTGGAGATTCAAGAACTCTTATTTAGAAGGCTTCTTTATAATTTATTTTTCAACTGGCATTGTTTCGTTAAGGCGGGCTAAATAGTCCTGAAAGGAATCACTGAGCGTGAATTAAATTCCATGCCACAAGAAACAATTGATTCTTTCACAGTTCAATGAACAAACATTGTCTCAGATCGCTTTATTTATTTCAGTTCAAGCTGTATTTGGTTTCTACTTTCATTTTTAAGCAAATTTACTTTGAAAGAAAACGCACGTAAAAAGCTAAATTTAACTTGATTTTAATTAATAATGTTCCATTAATACGAAATTATCCAATGTATAATTCATGTGGTTTTTAATTAATCCTTCCCTTCATGAAGTAATCTCTTCCTGCTTTTTTGAGATGTAGAGTTTTTGGATTAGCAGCTTTCATATATCTCAGGGTGGCAAGCTTCTTCCCAGAGGCGTAGTGTGTCTCAGCAAAGAAAATTACTGTACGAAGTAAAATTTTGCTATCCCCTTATTTAAGTATTTCAATTTAAACGACTAAATTATTCCGAAGAACAATCGTATTTCTCGTTTATTGTACAGATTACAAATAATAAAATGAAATGGTTCAAATTCTTACAAAATTATTATTTATTGTGAAATTACTCCTTTTCCTTATGACTCAGTATATAGAATTTTTGGACTATTAGCCCCCCGCCCCACTACGTTACGCCACTGCATCTTTCTGTTGTATATGAAATAATTTATCAACAACAAAATGATAATAAATATGAAATTATTATATAATTAAATGTACAACTTCCTCAGAAAAGTAAAAGTTCATCTTAATTGTTCATAAAACTTTAAATTTGACATAATTGGAGGATGTCAATACAAATTTGCTTAAAACGGGAATATAGAGACTTTAAGATAGTTAAATCGAGCAATATTTAAAAGGCGCCTGAAATTGAAAAACGGCAGGAAACCCTCCACTTCCGCCCCCCATGGTAGCCTTACGTATCTGACTTTTTAAAAAGACAATTATAGCGAGTAGGTTGGTCGATGTACGACATGTCACAATCGGAGAGACAATGTCACAAGGGGAGATCATAACACTAAAATAAAGGCAATCCTTCCTCGCCGAACCCACCCGCTAAGAACCCCGGAGAGCGACGGTCCTATATCACTTTTGAAATATTTGCTTAAAACGAGGAGGCTTTAAGATAGTTAAATCGAGCAATATTTAAAAAGCCCTTGAAATTGAAAAACGGCATGAAATCCTCTACTCCCATGGAGTTCGATTAATACATTAAAACAGTTCGACTAATATTTAATAAAAATATTGGGAAATTTTTATCATTTCTCTCTCTATCTCAGGCGAACTGGTGTTTTAAAATATTCTATCCACTATATGGGAATAACTACGTAAATCAAAACATAAATCGTACGGAACTGAACGAGTTAAGAGAAATTAATATGTTATTTAAAATTTATAATAACTATATTTCAAAGGAATCATTTATAAATCTTGCTATTGTAAATGCTTCGTTTATACTGATGAAATAAATAAAACTTTAAAACTTTTTACATATAAATAGTTATTTAAAAGTTAAAGTCACACCATTGATATTAATAAACTTTTTTTATTTTTGTATTTTTTACTTTTTATTGTTCAATTTCCAATATGTCTGCTCTGTTTACGGCAACAGATAGCATTTTTATTTTTTATAAGAGACGTAAATCATCATTATACAATACAGCTGGAATGAGTTTCAAAACATAAAATAACTGCTTATTTAACAATGAAATAAAACTTGTTTTATTTTTAAAAAAAAATATTAGGAAGATAGATACAAAATTATTAATTCCTGTGGCACCTTCTCTCCCTCACCCCTCCGCCCCCCCTTCTGAATCTGTTAGGATATGAGAATCTCCTAAATCAGATGCTGAAATTACCACCATAAATCCTAAAACACTCTGAATCTTCGAAATATAGTTAGCATTGATATTATGCTGATTAATTGCAGCTCACGGAGCATGGCCTGAATTAAGCATGGATTATGGCAAGCAGATTACGGAAAATCCTGTGATATTATGCACTCCTATATCCATCTGCCGGAAAAGGTGAAGTGAAGTTCTCTATGGCAACTATTGAATTCTGTTGCATTAATATTACTAAGTAATTAATGTTAACTATTATGTTTTACAATCCATTTACATTTTTCACTTTAATGATTTTTGATAAAAGTTCATTAGTGGTATCATTTTCTACATCCTTTTTAGAGATTTTTGATGAGATCTTTTATCGTGGTCCTTTTTCAGTCTTCTTTGATTTTTATCCAGTTTTTACAAGCCTATTGAAAGTGTAATTTATGGATATTTTGAAATTTCTAGAGGTCAGGTATATAAGAAATGATTTGTTTTTTTTTTTGTGCATAATTTTACTTTACTGATTCCTCTAAACGCTTTTTTCAACAAGTGGTTTTTCATTTGAAGATTAGTTTCTAACCTTGCTTCCTCTTCCATTCCTGGCAATCCTCCGAGGCGCCTGAAAAGAAGATAGACTCTAAAAACAGTTTACAATGTAAGGTCACAAATATTGTAAAATGTTTTTAGAGTTCTACTACTGGGTAGTTTCTCTACATCCTGTATCATATCATTATGTCATGATGATCAAATTTACTTGTTGTATTTTTTTCATACAGTTGTAAATATCAATAAATAAATAAAAAAAAAATCATTTGAAGATAATTACTGTGTGAATAATTTCCACACTAGATACTCTTAATCAATAAATTTTCTTTTATTATTTCCGAATACATTAGTTTATTGAAATGAATGGGTTAATTAAAAACTTTTTTTTTAGTTGGAAAAGATTTTTATTAATTGTACAATAGTCTTCACATGTACCGGTGTACATTTGTACCTCTCCTTCACCCACACATTCTCTCCCTCTCTCAAAGTTAATTTGTTTAGATTGTCCATTTGTGAGCATGTACCGATTATTATTATTATGCTAGTAAGAAGGATTGAATTATCCAATGAGTAATTTGGTTCCTGTGAATTGTTTGGAGCTTAAAATGCTGTCGACGCATCGGGGCCCAAGACTGCTTTCTTTTTGTTTAATTTCTTTATCAATAAAATACCTCATGTTCAGATGAATAGTAAATTTCAATTAATTTGTTCCAGAGAGCATGTCCATTTCTAATTATTTTTGCTTGGAGTAATTTTACTTTTCTGAAAATTAAAAAATGCACATTTCTATGAATCTGTGCTTCTAAAAAAAAGTAAGATAAGCTGAACCCACTGCATCTTCCAGCTAATCAATGAAATTAACATTGAACAAAACGATATTTAAAACAGTTAGATGATAAGACATTAGATATTTTAAAAAAATGTGCTAGCGAATCATGGCGGCGTTCTATTTCCTGGACAGATATTAAATATACGCTACAGTGATAAGTCGTAGTAATTGAAAATCGCCCAAGAAAGTAGACAGGTCATCCCAAACTATTGATCCATCGATTAATATGGGTCCTTGCAGTATTTATTTTCAAAAAGAGGGGGAGAACTGGTTTGATAGAAGGTCTAATTAAGTATAGATTGTGGTAATGAGCAGTGTAGAAACATCACACTTGACAGTGAAAAACTGCACACTTGGCAATGTAAAAACTTCACACTTGACAGTGTAAAAACTGCATACTTGGCAGTGTTAAAACTGCACACTTGACAGGATAAAAACTGCACACTTGTAAAAATCATAGTACGCAAATAAAAAAAAAAATTAGGTCAGATATCAAGTATTTGAAGAGAAAAATAGCTATTTTATAGTAATTAAAGACATTTATATGAATCTAATCATAAAATAATAGTAGCTGGTTTTTAATTTCGTACAAATTCGATGATACAGCTTGGAGTTGGAGCGTAAGGCACTGTTTATTAAGAGTTTTATAACTCACCTTGGAAGTGGGCTATTGACAAGTTAAAGAGAGGAGATTGGGAGGAGGGGATGTATAAAACTGGACTGGTGGAATAAAGCCGGTTATAGCAGAGCTTGGGGATTAGTTAATGAAGGTGGGCACCCAATCCCTCGGTCGATAGTGTATAGTATCCCATCCGATCCTCCATCCATACTTGTTATCCCCCTGATTTGCAATGCCTTGTTTATAAACGAGCTTCTTCCTCTTTAATTAAGTTCTCAGCGGCCCTAAATCCGGATTATACGTTGCCATAACAGGTAGTTTTTCGAAAAATACGACATGAACTTGAACTTAGATCTAACCTAAGGATAAATCTAAAGTTTAAATTAAACTAATTACTATTTTTTAAGTTTTCGGAAAACGTTTTTAATCAATTTCTTTGAATGTTTCTACATATTTTAACAGTATTTTAAGGGAAAATGTAATGTAGACAAGTGATTCCCAAAGTGTGCCGTCTAAGGGCGCCGCGAAATATTCAATCAATCAATTCGGATATTTTCTTGGAATTTCAAATTTTTGCGCCAACAATCGTGTCTGCTGACAAAATTCCGAGAATTTAGTAACTTTCATTGTCTTATTTACAATCCACATATTTTGAAACGTCTAGTGCGTAAGCATTTAGTTATCTAAATAGTACGAAAATAGTTAGTATCTATCTTTAATTTTTCGCTGCTAAATGGATATTCACTTTAAAAAGGAAAGTTTTACAATTTTTCAAGAAAGTCAAAAATTTAGAAAAAAATCTGATGTATTAAGGACGCTCCGGAAAAAAGCCGCAAACTCAAAAACATTGGGTATATGATCTCACTTTCCAATAAAAAGTAATTATTTTCTCACCTATCTATACAATTGCATCCTTTGTAAATCCCATTTTCTCCTAATGTGTTAAAAATCCATAATTATTTTTTATCTTAAACAAGGTAACCCCGCTAATAACACTTCATCCAATAGACCAATAAGTTTGCTCCCAAATTTTGAAAAAAAAACCTATATTCGATTCTCCAAAAATTTGGATTCTGTTTATTAAATTCCACATTTAATAAGGCCTTCGTGTTGTTGAACATTTATGTGCTGCACCTGAAAGCAACCATCAGTGAATTGGCGCCTTTCTGTATATAGCGCAAGCTTTCGACCAGGTGTGATACAAGAGCTTGCTTTTTAAGCTCAAAATCCATCTCCCACAGTCCTAATCCTCCTACATCTTATATCTAATCCTCAGATCCTACTTCTCTAACCGTTCCTTCAGAGTTCGCATCTGCACAGAATAATCTTTACTCCATCTAGACCGGTGTTACACAAGGCGCCCTCACTCAGTCCCCACAGACTAAATATCAGGAAAAGAACTGCGGAGGATCCCTGAGTCAGGACTTGTCAATCCAAATCTAGGTGAAAGGGCTTGGTTCAAGGTTACCTTGGCATGATCTATTTTTTATGTGGAAAAATGTTCAAGATGATTTGTTCTACTGTATTAATTTTTATTCATTGCCTCAGATGTTTTCTTATTTCAATATTATTTAATCCTT
The DNA here is from genome assembly GCF_000696795.3 of Halyomorpha halys. Taxonomy (NCBI): domain Eukaryota; kingdom Metazoa; phylum Arthropoda; class Insecta; order Hemiptera; family Pentatomidae; genus Halyomorpha; species Halyomorpha halys. The sequence goes on from NW_027109321.1 coordinate 330,104, forward strand.
TTATTTATCAATGTTTATTAACGATGTGTATATATTATTTCCATTTTATTTTATATTTATTTTTACATGCTTATTACAAGTTTATGTATGATTAATTACTTACTTCCCTTGAGTATAGCAATTTTTAATAAGAAATCAAATGGATATGTTTGTACTGATTAATACTACTGATATTTAATATAAAGAAACACAAAAAATTTTGTTGTTTTTTTAAATATTTTACTTGACCAAGATGAGGACGAATAGCTTGGGTATGAAATAAATGCAGATATACGAACAAAGTTTACATGGCGGAATTATTGATAAAGAATTCATTTTTTAGGGCTATAGAATTATGTTGTTATAATAATTAAAAGGTATTATAAACCTTAATAATAACAGTTTGGTAAAAAAATGATAAATTAATTTAAATTTGATGCCATATGTAAATAGAAATTAATTGACAAAACATGGACAACTCAATAATTTTAAACAATAAATACTTCCACTTAAATATTAGTTCATCTTGAGCGGATTGAAGTATGGAAGAGCTCATTCGGTACCATGTAGCGAAGGATACTGTATTCAAATAGTGAGCTTGATGAAAGGGCCCAAGGACCAAAGGGACTGCTCTTTGCTCTACAGCTGATTATTGAGCCTTTGCCAGGCGATCGCTACTTTTATTCCGTTAATTGGCCGAGGTGTTAGCTACTGATTTACATGGTATTAGCTCGCTCTTTGACTGTCGGGGCAGTAATTCAAGGCCTTACCGGCTTTGTGCTGTATCTGAATCAGCCAGTGAGCCTCTCTAGGGGGAGAGCTCTTACATCGTAAGCCGAAGTGGTGTATATGGAAATTTCTGAGAACATTTTATTAAAATAAAGGTTTCATACATCAAGCAGCGGCTAATATCTAATTTCAATATAAATCAAGAGATCATTTTGTATGTGTAATTTGTGCCATTACACATTAGTTAGATATTTTTTTGAGACTGCAAAGAGAATAAAAGAAGACATTAAAATACAAAATAGCAATATTTAGAGATACGCCACTCTTATTTTTGACGGACGATATGTACTGTTAGTTAAACCTTTTTCTCATATTTTACAGAGCAATACAAGTCTTACTTTTTTTAAGTTTGAAATTTTAATCTGGCTTCGTATTACTTTTAGGAAAATATTTACAGTGTATAATACATCTTTCGCAGTAAAATTTAATATCCTTCCAATTTTTTTTGTTTAAAAAATATAGAGAAAATGTAGTGTATAAAAAAAAAATTACCGTTTTATCAATTTAAAGATTTCAAAGGACTGTAAATAATTTAATACTTACCAATACTTAATAATCCATCTAGATCATTCTCTAAGCTTGTTTAATCCTATTCAACTTCTTTAAAAAAACGCCTCACTTTAGTTATTTGTTTCAAAGAAGAAACATGACACTGTCCTATGAAATTCTCTTGATTTTAAGGCATTACTGGAAAACAAAAATTCACAGCAGCTGAAGCAACACGTGAAATTATTAAATATGAAGAGGAAGGTGTCCTTGACCAGTACACTGCGCGTGGTTAGTTTGAAAAATTAAGCAGTGGAGGTACGAAGTTGGAAAGGAAGAAGGACTCTGGGCGATTATTAATAGATATTGATAAGGTTCTGCAGGAAGCTATTGAGTCAAATCAGTCCAGAAGTACTCACGAACTTTCCAGGGTGTGTGGTGTGTCGAAAGATACTGTTAGTCGCCTTCTACCCACCACGGGGAAGGTGGAAAAGAGCAGTAGACTAGTCCCTCACGAACTTACTCCTCAGCAATCAGCAGTCGAACCAAAGAAAAGTTTAATGAACTTCATGGATTCGAACTCTTGCCTCATCCACCATATAATCGAGACCTCACACCATTGGATTACTACTTGTTTCGATCCATGGCCCATTGAAGGGAATATATGTGATAATTTTGCGTAAGTTGAAATTGCGGTCCAAGAGTTCTCTGACAGCCATCCTAAAGACCTAAAGAATATTTTCAGCGTGAGATAAAGCAATGGGCTAGCATATGGCTAATGCCGGTAGATAACAATGGACCAATTTATTTAATAATTTGAGTACTAATTTTATTTTATATCAAAAAAATTATAATATAAATATTTGGTTGAAGAACGGTAATTTTTTTTTTATACACCCCATTATTTTAAGTATAAGCAGTTGAAACTCGGTTCAGTGCGTTCAACCGCCTTTCAACTTCACCAGGTGCAAGCAAAATTGCTATTTTTTATTAGAAACTAGAAATGAAAAAAAAAAATAACAAGTCATCAGTTAGTATTGGGTAAGTGTATGTTTGTGTGTATGTGTAGCCATGGTGTCGCCGGACGCTGTGATTTAACGCATTTGGCTTGCTGATGTTTGTAACTTTTAAACAGAGCAGTAGTGTCAATAAGCAAACAAATAAGGGAATTTAGAATAAAACGTTTATTTATCTATTAGTATGAATCAATTTTCTCTTGCGTTTAAAATCGTTTTGTTTATGTATTAAATAAAGAAAAATGTATATATATATTTAGCTCATATTGCCACTAAAATTCGACTTTTGGGAAAATATTTATTTCGGAACTAATATTATAGTCTAAATAACAATTTTTCAAACATAATTGCATAGCACTACTTTAGCAGTATTAAATAAAATTAAAATAATAATAATTTTGAAACTAGGAAGCAAATATTTTACTACTGTTTATAACAGTATATCACTACTGTTTGCAGCCATTGGTCGTCCAACGGGAAAGTTCTATAAATGACAAAATATTTATCCTATTTTAGGTAATCTTTATTATTTTAACACACACCTACATCTATAAATATAAAACTTACCATGGGAAAAACAAATTATGACCTGTATGCGGCATTTAAACACAAGATCGAATAGAGATGGAAATCGAAATTATCATAGAGTTCCTAAAAGCCTACACATATTAAAACAAGAGGAACGTAATGAAGGCGTAAATATTCAAACACACGCTTCAAAGAAATATTGAAATCAGCGAAAGACTATATTTTAAACAGATGGGTGACGATCTGCCAGGGCATGAATTATGTTCCTCAAAAATTTATCATTAAGTTCGAAACGAACACATTGTATTCTAGTTCACGATATGAAAAAGGAATATTCTAGTTCACGATATGAAATGATTAGTGTTGACAATGTAAATATATGGCTTTAAATCAACCACAATTAGTATAATTTGTTCATAGTTAATTTTTTTTTTAAAGTGAAATGAAAAATCGATTTTTTTTGGGACCAATTTATATTTTTCTATTTAAATATGAGAGGTTTCACTCTTCATCTACTTCTAAACTCCAATATTAATCAACTTTAATCCACTTTTGAAAAGATGTATTTCATGTTCTTAATTGATTAATTTTTAGAAAAGAAAACATGAAAACATCTCTCTCTCTCTCTCTCTCTCTCTCTCTCTCTCTCTCTCTCTCTCTCTCTCTC
>NW_027109321.1:333740-347745 GCF_000696795.3 Halyomorpha halys
CCTCCCTCCCTCACTCCCTCACTCACTCACTCCCTGTTTCATAATAAAATGCAACGTACTACTGTTGCAAATTTAGTTTGTCCTTAGTACAATGTCGCTGACTTCTACTTTTTAACTCCTGGTTTACTAATAGTCTTCCCCATTATCGAACAAAACAGATAGTAATTTTAAGCATTAGTAATATGTGAATTACTTCCTATTAATTAATTAAATGCCACAATCATAAATATTACGGTGATCAATTAAAAGTGTACGTTTATGGCCGGTTGCAGAGTTAATAGTATGATATGCCTTCCGAGTCATTTCTAACATACAGGGGGGGGAGAGGTTATCTATGAGTAAACAACCTGTTCTAACTATGGTTGGGAGATCAAGCTTTCATTATGTAGGACCACCACAGCCATGAAAAAATCGACACCCCAGGCTAGATTCGAACCGGCGCCACCAAATTTCCCAGGTGGCACAGACCTGAGCTTCAAACCACCTGAGCTACCTGTAGGGAGTAGGGAAGACGTAGTGCTGATCAATTATAGCAGCGAAATTTTCATATTGTGGTGGGAGAGTAGGAGCTTAACGATTCTGGCAGTCCCGGATCTTTTAAGTGAATTCCTGTTATTTCATAATCTTCTTTAACAACACAAAAATTTTCCTGCCAAAATTGATTAAGGAAATGACTGTTCTATTCCAATTAATATTATTATGGAGGCATGATCATTATTAATACAAAATTAATTATATTTTACTTTTCTGTTGGTCAGAGCCACAATCAATTTGTATGTTAGTAGCTAAAAATAATTGCCTTTTCATGATTTTCAAAAGCTTATTACTGACATAGACTAGTGAATTTTCTGCACAAATTTTATCCCACTTCCCCAAAAATGTAGCAGTGATAAAATCACCTTTACCTTTGTATCTTATTATAATGTATATTGTAATCTGAAAAGAGGGATTATATTAATTTTAATTTTATAATCTTCTTCAAATGGTTTGATCAATTCTAGTCTAAAAATCAGAATTTTCAATATGACAAGTTAAAGAAAGTATTTTTTTTTAATAATATAATAATTGAGGTATTTTATATTTCTTAGTACATTATCTTCTGCTAGAATTGTTCTTTGACGTATATAATGTAAGTTCTAGTGTATAATCAAATAATTGAATTTTGTTTTATTTGTGAAGAATAGTATTGAGGACTCAGCTTTATTAGAGCAGTGAGAAAGGAAAGGTACATATACTACGCTTTATTTTACTTTTATGTTTAGAATTTATAAAGTTTAAGTAGCTATTTCTCTAATTGAATTGTCTGATGAGGAATACATTAAATGCATTTTAAACCAAAGGGTCATAGAAGAGCACAATGTAAATGTTAGTCACCAATCTGCCAATCATTACTCAGCAAATTGTTGGATGAACTAAAAGAAAATGAATACTACGCCCCTGGTATAGTTTAAAAGGAACAGTGTTTAAAATTTATAATTTAATGCTGATAAATTTAAAAAGAAACATTGGAGATATTTTAAGAAAGTAATTGATAGTAACTAGATCATCGATATCTTTAGTCAGAAATGAAAGGAAAAACCATATAACGATTTAGACTCAGAATGGAGTCTTACCCGAACAACAAGCCATGAGATGGAGTACTTTAGGATAAAAGAACATTCTAATTGTCCAGCCATATGTTGTAGAAGAATTCACCAAATCAAGAAGTGGATCGGACTAACTTGATTAGAATATTTGAAAATTTCTAATTTTTTATAAATATGACTTCGAACAATGCATGACATTTGTTTTAAAATTCAGAAACTGATAAGCTATATTATGAATAAGCTACAATACAGAAGAAACGTTGTGTTCACATCTTTCTTGCAATTCGAAAAACTAAACAATTCAGGTGAGCTTAGGTGTTTAGGCTACTTTTGATCTATTGACAGAATTTGATAAATTTATTAAATAAATTCCAAACTCACATTCCTCTCTTTAATTATCTTTATTTTCCCATTCATTTTACTGCTTACAGCCTTAAGTCATGCACTATTAAATTTTTGTGAATGTATACCAATAGTATTAATATCTTGAAGTATGTTATTAGGAGAGATAATTCCTACCTACTGCACTGGCAACCTCTTTGGATTATAAGGGTTTTTTTTTAAATTTAAATTTTTTTTTTATTCGAAAGATCAACACGTGACATTAACATTTGAAAATGATTTCGGGCATATGGGCACCGCGGCTGTTCTTGACGAAGCGCATTCTGTAAAATTGTGTTCAGCGATGAGGCCCATTTTTGGCTTAACGGGTTTGTTAATAAGCAAAATTGCCGCATATGGTCGTGCGATTTGACACCTCTCGATTATTTCCTGTGGGGCTACGTGAAGTCACTGGTTTATGCTGATAAACCAGCAACAATTGACGCCTTGGAGGCCAGCATTGTTCGTGTTATTCGTGACATACGGCCAGCAGTGCTCGAAAAAGTGGCCCAAAATTGGACGTCCAGAATGGGCTTCGTCAAGAACAGCCGCGGTGCCCATATGCCCGAAATCATTTTCAAATGTTAATGTCACGTATTGATCTTTCGAATAAAAAAAAAATTTTGATTACAATTTAATTTTTTGTGTTATTTTTTACAATTTCAAGTTCTATCGGGCTTAAAAAAACACCCTATAGATATCAGATTATAGATAACAGAGTGAAAAAAACACCCTATAGATATCAGATTATAGATAACAGAGTGAAAAAAACACCCTATAGATATCACATTATAGATAACAGAGTGTCTGTATAACGTACTTAGTACAGTGTGTGCATTTTATTTCTTCTCTCTTCACCTACTATGAAACTTTCAGTTTGTCTTCCTATCTTCAATCTATTTCACCTCTATCCACATCTCTATTATCTTCATCAATTCACTTACCTAACTTTTATCTCTTTCTATATTGGTACATTGTCACCTATACAAGTATCTCACCTTTTCTTCAATCATATCTTTCTGTTCTATAGACCACATTATAGTAGCTATAGTAATCAACTTACTAATATTACTTATATTTAATTACGTTGTATAATATTGTAATAAAATGTACTATTATTATTTATTAATTTTTGTTTAACTCTGTAGATTAATTTTATTTGTAAAATATTGGAAACAACCAGTATCCTTTTAATTTTTATTTATTTTCCTTTTATTGTTTTAACATATTTTATCTTTCAAAGAAGTTTTTTTTCCTGTGTTATCAAGCATTTTATCATTTAACTTTTCCTTTAGTTTTCTATCTTCTATATTATTCATTTTTATATTAAATATTGTTTTACTTTATTCTTTTTTTTATCAACCATTCACATGTTCCTTTTTTTCCTCTCTCTCTCTTTCACCTATTATCTTATCTTTATTGTCTCGTCCATTTACAGCAATATTTAAATTTTCTATTTCTACATTTTTACCCTCTATCAGCACAGTATTTAAAGCCCCAAATGAACCTAGCTTAATCTGGGCATAATATAAGGGTCCCTAGGTCAACCAAGCTGTGGCACCAACATTATGCTTTACAGAAAGATTAAGAAAAGAGGATAATAAACGATGGAAGAGTTAAGAGAGAGATCATTATATTATCTAAAACTTCAACCAACAAATATGTGGTATTCATGAAAAACATAACATAAATTACATATTATACATCTTCAACCTACATATCCCCTCATATTAGCCTACTTGCCTTCATATCCTGAGATATTACTGACCAGTCTCTTCAAGCAGTTCACTGTTAGTTCTCCTCCTCCACATGTTAAGGCTCCGATCCCAGATAGTTCCTGTAATTGTACGTGGGACTATTCGTTCTCTCGATTTTTCTTTCTAGATTAGCAGGTCTCACAGCCATATATTAGAGCTGGCTTTATCATGGCAATGTACACACTTAGCTTTAGATATTTAGAGATTTTTCAAGATTTCAGTATTATTGACAGAGCGAAGAAGGAGCTGATCGCGCATTGTTATACGCAGATCTATCTCAGTCTGTTGATTATTTATTGATGTTATTGTGGAGCCGAGTTATTTTAAACTGTCTACATTTGGAAACGATTCGCCATAAACTCAGACCATGTCGTTTTATTGGCTTGCGATCATATACTCCTATATCACTTTTGAAATATTAGCTTAGAACAGGAAGAGGTTAGAACGATTTAAGATAGTTAAATCGAGCAATATTGAAAAACGGCATGAAACATTCATACCTTGGCTTTTCATGTCCCCTTGGTTACTTCTTAGGACCGCAATGTTGTCGAGTTTGCCAGAGCTTTAAGTTTCCGACGTGTACCCCAAGTATTTGGTCCACCCAAATATTTATTATGGAAAAGAAATTTTTTAAAAAGGTATAGTAGCATTTGAAACTTAAAAAGCTTAAAAAATTTAAGCTGAACAACTGTTGAAGGTAGGTTCTGTTTCAAGTGATAAATATAAGTGAAAAAAAGAGAAGTTTGTTTGTATTAAAGGATTTTTAAACTTAAGATATAAAAAAGTAATATGTGACATGGGCAATTAACCTGCAAATTGAGATTAAAAACAATGACATCAATCTTGAAAGTTGTTTCCTTGAGAATGGACTGAGGGCAGAAACGTTGGTGATTTAAGAATAAAAGTTGAGAGTTAACTGGATCAAAACTGTGTATATTAATAATAAAATAATCCACTCTCAATATAATATAATATAATCATTTAATTAATAATTAATCTAATAAAAATTCCTTGTTTTTAAGCTGTGACAAGACAAGACAGACACCTATTATATTTTAAAAAAATGAAAAAAATTGTTTAATCTCCAAAATGTACGTTCATAGGAAAAACTCATCATAATTTGAACAATCCTAAATTTTGTCGAAATATACCACTGTTTAAAAAAAAAAAAAGAAATGAAAGTAGTTATTAGCCACATTTATAAAGGGTGAATATCTGTTGATATGCATAAATGCCAGGCTTTCACAAAGTAACTGCAATGAATAAAACAGGAATAAACTTGAGCCGTTGAGATGAAGGAATTAATGATTCCAAGCTGCAATAGATTAGTTCCTTTACGGTGGAGCTATGCAGATGTGATTAAATTGGTATTTCTAAAGGCCACCTTACACGGCCAAAATAATTGAACGTACCATACGTATACCAATGATTAAATCCTGATAACTAGATCTTTAAAATGTTATATTAACATAAAAATTACTTTCTCAGGAATATTAATTTTGGTAGATTTGTGTTTTATGTTTAATGTGTGAACTTCTTATTGTATTCATTGTTACATTGGTATCACTATAGCATTCGTGAATTACAATTATGCACTGTACACATAATCATGCTATTTCAAGTTCGTAATGATATGCAAAACGATGATACCGATAGGGGTATTATACTTGCAGCCTTATTAACATCTAAATTGCATCGTATAGGTACATCAATGAAGTTACAGCAAATTTACATCATTAAGTAAGTATAACTAACGTAGACTGACGGAAAACAATTATTTGGATCGTTCATATTTTTACATACCTGACGCTATGAAGTGCTGGTTAAAGAAATTTTTTCTGTATATAAAACGATCTTAACATAAGGTCATAACACTTATGAATACCATTAAATGGATTGCTATGGGCAAGAATGTGGCAAGCCACAACATTCAACAATTAAAGCTCAAACTTTACTGCAACTAAACGTTTAATACCTGTAGACTTATATTGCTCCATCCTTTGTGGAACTTTTACAAGAACTGCTTGAATTGACACCTATTTTTTACAATTTGGGAGTTATTACAATTGCCTACAATCTATTACAGGAATATTCCTAAATACTTTCTTCAATCTTTAGAATTTTAATTTTTTTTTTAAATTTTATGACATCTTTTTTTTCATACAAAAGTCTTATTTTTTTCATTTATTGAGATATCTAGTATTAATTTGTTATATTTTGTTAAAAAGAGCTTACATTGATATTTTTTCAATATTTATATTTTTCAATGTACCTGATAAAAAGAAAAATTAACATTCGTAACATTAATTAAGGAAATTATTTGGGCTTCTATAAGTCTGGTGTTTGTGAGATTCGGCTGGGAGATTTTTTTTTGGGGGGGGAGGGGAGAGATTTCTTTATCAGATAAAGAAAGGGACTTAAGATTTTTCCCATTTTCTATTAGCGTAGAAGGAATAGATGAAGATATTCAAGCCATAGAGGTGTTCATGACTACTCTAAATTCAGTGGCCTTTGATCAAAGGACTTGAAATTTTTACTTTTATGCTCTGTCAAACTTTATCAATGAGAACAAGACCTAGCTGATGTCAAACGTCAATTCATTTCACTTTGATATAACGAGTTATATCAAAATCGTTTTGGCCGTTTTGAGAAAATTGTAATTAGGGTAAAGTTCGAGATATGAAGTAAATTTTAGTGAAAAGTTGCTGTAAGATCGCAGGTTTGTTTTTTGGTTGTTTAGTGGCGCCAAACTTCATTGGTCATCAACGCCATTTATATTTTATTTAATTTTGCTAATATTCGTTAAATTTTATTTATTTTTTGATTTGATTATTTTATTTATTTATATTTTTTTTATTAATTTTTTTTCTTTCTTCCGATCAAGTTATATTTTTGTCAGTAAATTTTGTGATTTCAAAAACCGAAACACCAATTCTATTGCCTTATCATCGTCTCCAATGGTTTTTGAGATATCTTGGCTTAGTCTCAAGCTATTGAGGTGTGGTGTAAAATATGAGCATCGTTGGAAAACATGGCTTATTGTTAAATTGTTATTGCAATACTGGCAGTTCGGAGGCGTTTCTTTTGATATAAGATAGGAGTGTGTGAGCCTTGTTTGACCTATTCTCAGCCTAGTCAGTACAACTTCCTCTCTACGGCATTTGCGACTGGAGGTACCCCAGGCCTTGACATCCTTTTTAATAATTTTTAATTTGCTCATTGGGCTTTCGTTCCACATAGATTGCCATTTATCTTTGACTTCCTTTACAAGATCGCAGGTACCTACCTTAAAGACATAATTTTATACTAATAATTATAATTTGTACAATGTTTCGGTTTTGAAGTTGGTTCCTTATTTGGTGAGACTTTGTTATTTAATCTATGGGATTAAATTAAATTTCCTTAATTTAAAGGAAGCTTTAAGCCAGTATTTGAGTGAAAAGTCAGTTTATAAATTGTTCTGTATATTTTCCCTTTCTATAAAATTCAAATACAGATAGTTAAACAAAAATAAATAATTATTATTTTTAACATTTATATTAGGTTTACCACCATATACCTACTTCTAAATCTTAATAAAAATAAAAATTAATGTAAGTGTTAATAATTTAAAGAGAAGCTTTCTTAAATATGAATCAACCAATCATCTATTATTTCTATTTAATACAAGCGGAAATAATTATAGCTATACATTTTTTCTATTTATTCTCTATCTCTAGACAAGTATCAATATTAACATCGCGGAGAGGAAATCGATCAAGTACATAGACTGATTGAAATGTCCAACCTGCGGCGGACTGGATGGATGCGTCAGTCGTTTAAGAGGCAGTAACTGACGATGGGCAATATATCCGAGTGCCCTCCTTGTATTGGAAGGAGTTTGCTAAGGCTGACCCTGTGGTATTGTAGTATGCGCAAACCGTATGAATATGTGATTGAATTCTAAAGCTAAAACATTCTGAATTATTTGCACATTAAAAAGATAAGTAAATATTAATAGCCTTGACATATTTGATACTAACTTCTTAATTTTATTTTAAACAGAAATATGATACAATACTCTATTATGGTATGTAAAATATGGTTTCGGAATTGCAACTAAAAATTACCACTAAAGGGGGGTATCACCCTCCGCTCTATGATTATCTGTTTATAAAATTGATAAAATCTATTCAATTGGATTTAATGAAAAACCCAACATTCATGCAATTAATATGGCTGAGACTTACTTTACATGATAATGGTTAAAATTTGCGCCACACTCTTGGTTTAGCATATTTGTTTACGCTTTTCACTAGTTAGGGGATATGTATGCCAGCGTTGCTCCCATCAGTGTAACCCGTCCGAAAAGAATTCGGACTTAGCAAAATAATTGTTCATGAAGGTGATTGCCTCTTCATTTGACGAAAATATTTGTCCTCCGAGAGCAATTTTTTAGATGACGGAACAAAAAGAAGTCGCTTGGGGTGGAAGGAAGTCAATCTGGTGAGTAAGGCGGATGGTCAAGCAGTTCAAACCGTAATTCATGGATTTTCACCAAGGCAACCGCTAAGGTGTGAGACGGTGCGCTGTCTTGGTTCTGCAAATGTGGCCGTTTTCTCGCAAGTTCTGCCTTCAGCTTGTCAAGTAATGATACTTAGTATGCTCCTGTAATGGTTTTTCCTTTTTGAAGATAGTCGATTGAAATAACTCCATGACTATCACAACAGTCGCCATCTCTTTCCCAGCCGAGAAAAGATTTTTGCTTTTTTTGGAGCCGTTTCTCCCTTTGCAGTCCACTGTTTGAACTGAATTTTTTTTCGGGCGTATAATGGTGTATCCAAGTTTCTTCTACAGTAATTAATCAGCCCCAAATCTCGGTTTTATTGCGCCTAAATTGCGCCAACAGAGCGTTGGAAATGTTTATTCGAACTCATTTTTGGTCTTACGTGAGCAAACGCGACACCCAACTTGCGGACAGCTTTCTCATATCTAAATGTTGATTTAATATGTAACAAACACGTTCTTTTGACATGTTCATAACCTCTGCTGCTATCTCTCTCACTTTAATTTGGAGGTGGTCTAGCACCATTTGATGAACTATGTTTTCGTCGGTAGTTGCAGTTTTTGGACGTCCCGATCGTTTATCGTCACCCAAGCTCTTACGGCCACGTTCAAACTCAGCTGCTCAATATTTCACTGTGGTAAATGATGGTGCAGAGTCCCTTTACACAGAATACAACTCATCTTTGATTAGCGTTGGCGTATTGCCTTTCAAAAACAAATATTTAATGTCAACTTGATACTCGATTTTGTCCATTTTCACAAAAACTCACTCAAACGACTGTTACAAAAAACACTGCGCGTCCAAAATGGCTGAAACGTTGTTGGGTAACTGTCAACAGATGAACAACGGAATTCACTTGCTTTTATTTACGAATGCTGCCATCTTCACGTTGTGGTCGGAATCTTTTCAGACCGCTCTCGTATGTTTAATATCTTGATGCGTTATTGCTATTGCTAGGTTAAGTTGCAATATAGGATTCTGTTACTAACATACCAAAGGAAATTCTGTTTATTCAGAGGACAGTAATTTGGTGAAGAATATCATACGGCAATCAAACAAAAAGGTATGTAAGAGAGTAATCTCTAAAGTAAGTTCTTTTTTTTTTATAAACGAGAAATCCTGATTTTTTTCCTATATCAACATTATTTTTAATTAATTTAAAGATTTGTATTGTCGATATATATGAATAGATTTTTGAAGATGTGAATGTTTTTCATTAACTTTTTCACACTAAGCGTTGGACATCATCTTTCACTTTTTCGAACAAAAAGCAAATTATTAGATAATAATTAAAGCAATTTTAGAAAATTAACTGCGTTTTATTTTTAAAAAAGCTTTGAAAATTACTATTTTATTTAATTTTAAAGTTAATATGATAAGAATATATAATTATAGCTATTTTAAATAGCTGGGTTTTATGGACGGTTTAATATGTTTCAATTTTATTAGTTAAACAGTCCATAAAACCTAGCTATTTAAAATAAGGAAAACCAGATGAACTAAAAATTTTTTATTACAGATTGTAACGACTCATAGATTCCAGAAAAAATTTAATTTTATAAAATATTTTATTCTGGTAACTTTCATTCTTTAACCATAACAAAATAATGTCAACTATTATATATCGTTGGCCTTTTTTCGATGTAAATAAATTGAAATTAAATTTTGAAGTTTGATTCTTTACGTTACTTGTTCATTATGAACTTATGGCATCCCGAATATAATAGAAAATTTTGTAAAAATGAAAAAAAAAATTGAAAATAACAGATTTGTTGATAATCCAGTTTGGTTTTGGACTGATAATATAAGGATATGATATAAAACCTCCAATGATTAAAATTTGAAACATTGTTAAATTCATACCAGGCATTAGAAATGACAAGAATAATCTTTTTTAGTCTTTACGCCAGAAGAAAAAGGTAAATATCTTGGATTAGAAAGAAATTATAGTCACTTGAATTAAATTAATCCATTGTGAAACTAATCTTTGTTTTTTTCAAATCCTGGCAATACTTGAACATAAAAAAAAACAGCATATTGTGTTTAAAATGGAAAAAGTTCTTATTATGACGGGGTGAAGAGAAAAATAGAAAGTTTTCGGGAAGAAATCGTGGAAGAACGTTTTGGCAGGGCACTCGAGAAGTTGGCGCCGCAGTAGCTGGCGGCTGTCAGAAAAAGCAACAAGGCAGCTGGCAGTCCTGCTTATGCTGAAGGGCTCCTTGTCCTTATAGTGCGCAAATTGAAAAATTCTTCTCACACCTTAAGAATAAACGGTTTTCAGTTAAAGAGGAAATCACAAAATTATCATACGCGATTATATAATCCTAATATTAAAGTTGAAGGAATTTGAATTAAATGTATATAATATAAAAGAAGAAAAAAAATAACATTAGGTGTATAGTGGTAACGATATTTTAACAATGTTATATGTTACAATATTATAAATAATATATGTAATAGTTACATAGCGTTTGACATTGCAGTATCGATTGTTTTCTTATTTCCTCTTTTGGAGTATAAGCAGAATTTAAATTTCATTTTATAGAGAATAAGTCAAATTTTCATAAGTACTTTAATAACAGATACCCATTAAATTCATATTTAATAAACAAAGTGCTCAACGAATGAATTACGTTGAAGGAATTCTTCACATCTATCACTTACTATCCTGCAAGGCAAACTTTTCCAACAATAAATTATATAATAATATAATATTAATAATTAATAATTAATTAATAATTATATTAAATATATTTATATAAATTGAATATATAATATTCCTACATTCTGGAAGGTTGGTGTTCTATTTTGTTCATTGTTTTGCCTTTATTCGTATTCCTCTTTTTCCTTCTATATCCTTTGTCTCTAGTTCTTCTATACTACCAGTTATTTTTCCTTCCATTAGAAGAAGTTTTTTTTCTTCATTATTTTTTTGTTTTTTCTTTTTTTGACTTTTAATGTATTTTACCGAATTTCCCCCCTTATTATGTATATATTATCATTTAATGACTTTTTAATATTTATTTACTTATATGAAATATTTTTTTATATTTCTTAACAGTGCCTACGTCTAGTGGGTGGCCATTTTTGTTCTTTTTTCCCGTTTATCTTGACCCTTATTTTATTGTTATTATCCTTATTTTCGGCCTTTTAGTGTCTACTGCATTTTTATATTGCTTTTTTACCAACTTTTTTATTTCATATTATTTCCGTTTACATTAATTGCCCAAAACCTTTTTTTTATTCTTGTCTAATTATACTTTTCACTTACAATCTTATTTTTAGATCGGGCACGATCGAGTCTCTCTGAATTTCCAGTCCCTAAATTGCTGTTCCTATTTCTCCATTTTTCCCTTATAGTTAATTATCAAACTCTTCCACAGTTCATGTTTATACATTTTATATTACTTTTGACAATGCAAAATGATTGAAAAAAAAAGTTTTAGTTTTAATTAAATAAAATTAAATGTACTTTAGAATAAGATTTTTTTTTTTTTTAGGTCAGCAATGAAGCTCTGTTAAACTATTTAAATGAAGACAAGACTTAGCTGATACAAATGATGATTTAGTTTTATATTAACTTACTGAGTTTAATCAAAATCAGTTAGGCCGTTTATGAGAAAATAGAAGATATGTGTAAAATCGATTAAATAAATCGGCACTTCGACTACGTTCCTTGTAACATGTCAGGAAAATATCAGCCATAAATATGTAATTTCAGTTACAAGACTTTTCTCTTTTTGAATTAGGCTGTTGGCACATCTACACACACTCACAGACCATTCGTTGTGTCGATACATCGTTATTTGGACTCAGGAGACCTCAGAACACATAATTCTGTCGAAAACTCTAATTCAAAATTACAAGTACTTCTTAAAATATATTCAATATATAGGTAAGTGAAAGTGAAAATCCAACAATTTTGCATGCATTTTTGCATAAAATTTGATCCCGAAAGATTTGTGCGAAAGAGAGCGGAAGAATCAGAAAGTGGGAATTAGCTTTATCTCAAATCCTGCTTTCATCTTCAACACCACCAACCATGTTGAAATGAGCTCAAACGATGTTTACTCCATGGAGTGTGAAAACCTCGTTATTTATTTTACTTTAATAAATAAATTAGGATATCAAAGTTATAGTTTAAAAACCTATTAAAATGCTTATTCAAGGATGTTTATTTATATATACATATATATTTTATTAATAATTTTTAATATAATTTCCAAAACTGTTTTAATTAAAGTTGAATAAATAATATTTATAATACCTAATATATTTTCCTTGTAAGCAATTACTTCATTTATAAAAATGATTTAGCAAGATTATTCAGTATATTTTAAAAGTGTGATAGTTGAAAAAAAAATGTTCCCTGAACCATCCACTTTAAAGGACTTGTCGTTATTATTTAAATACACAGCAAACTAATTGTTTTTACAGAAGATTAGTGCAGAACTAACCGGATACTGACCAGCATGAAGATTGAAATTTTCAATTGTTCATTTATCAACAGTTTCTGGAATTCATTTAACACTATTTTAATGACGGGTCGTATTGAATTTTCTAATTTCGACGGAATTGGTGTTAGATTTGGCAACGAATGTCCATAATAAAAGATTATTGTATTAGGTCACCATAGAATATAGGAACTATACCTTATACATTCATACTGTGCCTAATAATCCGTCAATTTATGCGTTAAGTTTCATAATTATTCCGAGTTAAATAGACATTAATCAAGCGTATGTACGTAGTATCACGATATACTGAAGTAAAAAAATATATAGAATGGAAATTTCTAGCAACATGTTTCACAATTTTTGGTACAAGTCTGCCTAGCTCACGAAACTAGTCATAAAGATTATTGCCGATAAATATATTACTGATGGGACGAGCAATGATATAAAACAAAAACATGACTCTCAGTAGTTTTTGAACACCTGCATTAATAAATTCCCCACCATTGTCACAGAAAAGTTCCCTGATGGTGTGTCCAGCTGCTTTGGATTCATTAATAAACACTGACAAGCAGTTTGTAACATCTGATTTATTCTTTAAGAAGAAAACTCTTCTAAACTTGGAATAATCATCCTTCAGGCAGAGAAAATACTCAGAACCTCCAATAGAATCCTCTTGGAAAGGACCACAAACATCAGCGTGAATCCATCTAGCACAGCTCGTTGGTTATCTTTCCTATCATGAAATGGATCTCGGTGGTGTTTACCATAAACACAGCCCTCACACAAATGCTCATCATCAGCCAAACACACACCAATTTTCTTCATGATTGTTCTCACGTGACGTTTATTCTGATGGCAGAGACGCTCATGCCACAACTGTAGTGAATCAACAGGTAGGGTCAGCATCACCTCAGCAGCATGGTTGGGAATGTGGAATTTCATATCAAGGACATACAAGTCATTAGAAGATTTCTGCCCAGTCAATCGTACAGAACCTTTCTTAGAAAGCGAACAACCTAGTTTATTGGCAAAGAATTTGTAACCTCTATCCAGAGCTCGACTGACAGAAAAAAGATTGCGGCTCAATTGGCCTTAATCAGATCATGATTACCTACTTGAATGAACGTAGGCGACTGAAATTGTTTGTAGGAAACAAAATAGTCCTTGGAGCTAGTCATATGTTGAGTCGCACCAGTATCAGGAACCTACTGATCACCACCCAAACCAAGCATGTGATGACAAATGAAGGCATGCCCTTGGGTGCTCAAGGATTCTGTA
>NW_027109321.1:353255-368160 GCF_000696795.3 Halyomorpha halys
TATCATCTTTAGTGAAGTATTTGATTAAGTATAAATTAATGAAGTATTTATTATTCCAATCCACGTTGTGAAATTAGCGTACTTAGTAAAGACATATGCCAAAGAACTTCAACACGAAGTAATGACGCTACTCCGTGCATTGTAAGTAGTTTAGAACATTTTGAACAGTTGAAACTCATAAGTTAAACTTTGCGAGGGGGAAAATGAGGATTTCGAAATGAGGAATATGAATGCTGTATTTAGCATGTTCTTTTAAAGTACTCGTTGAAGTGCCAATTGTTCTAAAAAATGGTACAAGAATAAGAAATTTTCAAATACACCTAACTGCTATTAAAACTAAAACAAGAAAAAAGTTTTATAATTAGAAATGCATATGTTTATAGATAAGTGACGTAACTCCATAATGGACAATAAACTACTCCATAATTTACATTAAAATACACATTACTGTATCCTAAATTGAAGTTAATCAATATTATCAATATCAATATTAATCATCATAACACATTAATAAAAATAATAACAACATAATCATCATAACATAATAATAATCATAAAATATTAACAAAAAAACAATGTGTAATAAAGTAGGTTTTAATTATACTAATACTAATTAATTTTGAAAAATAATAATTCATGAATATTTTCAGCAAATAACGAATATATAGGTTAATAATTTATAGTTTCTTTGATGCTTTCAATTTTGTAATTTATTAATTTATTTCAGCTTCATTAATCAAATTCTTCAATTTTAAATATGTATATATAATAATAATAATAAATATATAAATTCTTTATTTATATTATTTATCTCCTTTTTTATATTCATAATCACCCTATACAGTCTTAAAGCCAGTTAGACAACTTAGATTAGTTGTAACTTAAATATCTTGAACAATGCCTCGTTTATGACAAGTCTATAATTTTATGACAAACAGTTATATTATTTGTGTTCTGTATTAACTCAACAATTGGGTATTTTGGGGTTTTTGCTTTCTTAATAGAATATTCATGGCATTGATTAGTTTAACTATATGAACTAAAATCAATGTAGGTATCAAATTCACAAAAAATATATGGAAAATAATGAAACCTTGTTAAAAAACATACATTTCATCTCAAATATGGTTTTCTATTTGTCATTCTTCACATATGAGAACTATTTGTAGTTCGTGACGAGGGATTGTAATTGTTATATATTGAGAATACTGGATTGAAAATGGATTTAGTTAAATTAAAAAATTACCCTAAATCGTCGTTGCCGTCTTTCACAAAGAACACCGTCCACTTCATTACTGATGCTTGTAAATATACATTGTTGAACACGATACCTTTTGAAATATATCTAGTAATTAAGTATTTAAGTATAATTAATTCTAGCATACCATAGAAAGGGGGTATGTGGTATCTAGCTTTTAATTTAGAGACATATAAAATGTATTTCCCAAAAGAGTAGGTCGGTTTCCATAGGAGACCGATCGAAATATATGATAATACATATAATATAAATGAATTAATATATAATAGATGTGCTTTCTGAAGCACCTACTCGTCCAAGAAAAACGATGAGCTAGAAAACTAGAATTTTTGTTTTCAGTTCAATTATTTGAAGATTCCACTAAGTTATAATTATTAATACTTATGTATTGACTTTTGAACTAAAGCATTCATGTGTGAATGGTTATTCTAAAAACTCAGTATATAATATAAATGAATAAATATATAATAGATGTGGTTTCTGAAACACCTACTCGTCCGAGAAAAACGATGAGCCAGAAAACTAGAATTTTTTTTCAGTTCAATAATTTGAAGATTCCACTAAATTATAATTATTAATACTTATGTATTGACTTTTGAACTAAAGCATTCTTGTGTGAATGGTTATAGGAACAACTCATAAATTAAAAATGATATACTTACAGCTGCCGAATTTTAAAGGACACCTTTGAGTATCCATTGGAAAATTTTCTAAATTCATAGGACATCCAGCTTTAATAGTTAGTCTGAAAAAAAATATATAAAATATTTTTATCTTTATATTTCTGCTTTTTAGTGGTATGTACTAATATCTAGAATGATGAGGTTATAAGACAAGATTAGTAAATATGATATAGCATATTAGCAATTGAAAATATAGCAACTAAGTAGTAGAAATAAGGAGGACAAGATTAATCTTCATTGATCTCTGTAGTCCCTCCATCCGTTCTTTTGAAAGTATGTGCGCAGCATTACAAGAACAAAAATTTGTAGATTTATATTAATTCCATTTATTGTCCTAAAGAGAGATTTTTTATTTTATTTTATTCTAAATTTAATATTCCTTCAACACTTTAACCCATTTTCACAATTTTCCAAGAGCATTTCAGTGTGAGGGAATAATTTTACTTTATAAGACTGTTCTGGTCGAATAAAGATTAATAATTTAACTTCTTCTAGAATTTCAGTTTCCGATTAATTTATTAAACGAAGCAGAAAATCGAGTCCCATTCTAGTCCATTTCATTAAAAGTAGGGTGGCGAAATTCGTCTCTAATGAGAATCAATTTTCCGAGGAGACAAGCCTTTAGCGTGAGATATTTCTTCAGAAATCGGCTGGTGAAAAAATAATATATCACAAGTACTACAGTCCACTGAAGAGGGTTCGACGGGGACAGTAAAGGAGAGAGGTAAGAAGATTAGGTCCGGAAAAGAAAAAGGCCACTTGAGCTGAAGATTAGCGGAAGGCCAGCATTCGACCCCTTCTGGCGATATCTGTCTTATATTACATATGGCCACGTTCTCCTTTATAAATATTGGTACCTCAAACAAAATTAATATATTTGAACGTTTACTCTGAGCTTATTTACCAAAGAAATATCACGTAATTTAAACATAGTGGTTATTATAAATTTGATATGAAATGGAAAGAGATTATTTTTCATATTATTTTATTAAAAAAAAAAAAAAAGAATTTCTTCCTTTTACGATTAGGAACATTTCACTACTTTTTTTATTCAGAGCTTTCTGTAATTGAATAATGATATGAGCGGTATTATTTCATCTAAATATTTTTAAATTAAACTAACAAATTTTATAAGTATATATCAAAGATAATTTTAATATTAGAAAACTATCCGTAGTCTATCGGGGTTTAATTTTGTTTTCTCACTGATCGAAATTAAATTTAAAAAAAAATCATTTATGGTGGTCAAAACAGTTTAATTCTCCTTCATAAATTATTTCATATTTTATTCTTGTATTATTTTGATTGCTATCATAATTATTTACTATTAATTTAATGTTATACAAGGTGTCTTTTTAATAGCGAAGAAAGGACTAAATTAAATATTTTATTTTAAATATTAACCAATCATATTTAAGTAAGTCTTTGAGATCTTGTTCATTAATTTTACTTTTTATTTAATATAAAACTATAATTATTTTCTTTGAATATGAATCTTAGCGTTATTAAAGCCATCCCGGTTAAAGATACCCTTTCATGGAAAACATTAGAACTTATATAGACAGGTCAATGGTAATACATGTCGATTATAAATGCAAAACACATAAAACCGTTAGAAAAGTACATGAGTTTTGTATTTTATTCACCAATCCTTCAAAAAATGGAATGAGAAAAGATTGGGCCACACACATAAACTCAGCTTCTGGGTTTAGGACTCTTTTCAACGGAGAAGCAATAGCCATAATGAAGGCTCTTTATTGAATAACAATATTAAAAAAGAATGACTGGGTCATCCAAACAGAAGACTATCTGTAACTCACCAACAAGTAATTTCACAATTAGATAAAAACTGAAACACTGGTAGGAAAAAAAAAAACAACTGGACTATAACTCTGCTCACTCTGAAATTTTAAACTATACAAAAAACACGGACTAGTCAGCCCATTTGGTGAGAAAGCGAGAAGAAATACGAGTAACTGAAGCAAAGGATATTAGAGTGTAGCGACACGCTACCTGGTGGTCTAGACTTAACTATTAGAGCCACCATAACCGCAATGGCATGACGCATCGTACTAACACGGGAACTACTACTGGCGTAAAGCAAACGCTGTATATTAATATTTGTACTATTCATTGTAAATACCTTAATTATAACATGTAAAAATTATACAAGACATTGTAATGTATATAAATGAATCATTTGAATTAATAAAGATTCCAATAGAATCTGCTAATCCACTTAAAGCTATTTTGGACATGCATTGTCGATGCCTTCTGGTCAAGAATACCTAACATTATCATTTGGAGTCAGATCTAACACAACCACCTCAAAAATTGTACGGACCAGCACTTTTTTAGGAAAAGGGGTTGGAAAAGAAAAGGATCAGGCCTGTTGGAAATAATAATGGAGTGTAGGCCTCGGATTGGACTTTGTCAATTAACACAAGGGTACTTTCATACATTGTGGTTTTTTCAACCTATTTCGTCTAGTAGATTGCAGATATTATACAACAAATGTAGTATCTTAAATAGAAGTTATCTTTAGGAAATTTTCAGATGAATGTTATAATTCTATCTGGAACTAATCATAATTTTTTTCACTACCTGGATGAGTAGAGAACTCTGCCGTCTTGGTATAGGCGAACGAACTTGTTGGGTGAAGTAATGGTATGAAGGTAGCTCTGCTTGCCATTGTAAAAGTAGGTATCCGGCTTCCAAATTCTGCCTAGCATGCTGATGCTCAGTGCTAGGGTGTCCTTGTCTCCGGTATAGGCCAATCGGCGGTCGACCCAAGTCTGCCGGAAATAGCAGTCCATCGAGTAAGTCTGTAATAAGTTGTACCATTTGAAAAGTATATTTTAAATTAGAACAAAATAAGTTTAACATCTATAAAAGAGCTCCTACTTAAGAGTTAGCACTACGAACACAAATGTGATGTAACGAGGAGAAACAAATTCTTTTCATATCTAAAACTACTGTTAAATAATTAAATAATTAAATACAAAATTAAATCACATTAAGTATTTTAATAATGAATAATTGAGACAATTAGGGTCAAACCTATTAGTGCCATTTTTCTAAATTTTAGGACTAACGAAGATTTAGTAAATGTGGTCTTCAACTGGGTTATTTGTGTGATCTGAAATTTGTGAATTTTTCATTTCAGCAGAAAATTGCTGAAGCTCTATCAGTCAAAGGAGTACTACGAACCTAAAAGGCTCTCACCAATAGTTTTATGACCAAAGTGTTTTATGACGATCTATTTCGCACAGAACTACTTCATCTATTCCATAAAAGATTGGATACTAATTTTCGTGAGTCATTTCATCTAGTAATATATACACCTTTATCGTACTATAAACGAATTTTTATCGGACATGTAACATGGTGGTTTGAAGATGTATTATCAACTGGAAAGAAAGACTCTGTATTATTCATTATTGCACTCACATAGGATCAACATGAAAATAGATAAACGTATATAAATGTCACGATAATTAAATAGTAAGTAGAAGGTTAAGGACATAGCACGCTTAAATAATTATGAAGTCCGCTTATCATTATCTTATTATGAAGTAAGAGAGAATATGTATCCTAAAAAAAACACCAACAACCACTTCTGACTGTCCAGAACTATAGAGAGCATGGGTAGCACGGGGTGTTTCCTCCCAAACCCTGTTAAGTTCATGTTTCGTATGTTTATAATGGAAAGAGTGATATCTGGTTCGGAAATATGTGTCATCGGCATACGTGGTGAGGATAGTGTTAGGACTGGTTGGAATGTCAGCGGTGTAGAGGATAGGACCAAGGATACAACCTTAAGGAAACGTATTTTCTAAATTGATTTAATTACTTTATGTCATCAAATATAAGTAAGTCATCCAATTCCTTTTTTAGCCACCATCTCTAACTGTTAGGCATATTTACAAGCCATATTTTAAAAATATTATGGTGCTTTTGATGGAGAAAGAGTTCAAGAGGCAGTATGTTGGTTGTTGCAGTGCCGCTTCAATATCGTAGTGGTCATGGAGGTTTATAAAAGTTAACTTATGATGGTGAAAGAATCTACGAACACTTAGTTCTTCAAATGTTCATTACAGTTTGTTATAAAATTTGTTACAGTATTTTTTTACGGTTTTGGATTTTCACAATTCTTTTATAATTCTATTGGATTTATGATAAATGAAAAACAATTATTATTCTTGAGAAACTTTGAACTTTATTCTTTACTATAAATTTTATTTTTGAGAATTTGTCGACATTCCTTTGCGGCATTAATTAACTATTAATAACTACACTATTAGAAACTTCAATGAATGAACCTTAGTGACTAACATGCTAGTGATCATACCAAAAAATGATTTCAGTGAAAAAACAAAACAAAAAAAAACAGCAATCTTTGGGTAGGAAAATTACCCAATTATATTTTCCTTTACAAAGCTAAGGAATGTAACCTCCTTATGCGCACAAATACAATAACTGTTACTTAGTTTTGTCAATTCGATATCTAGAGTTTTAAATTATTTTAATCGTTTAACTGAATTTTGTTTAAAAATGAAAGGTGTTTTTATTTAAAATAAAAATCTAACCGAATTGTTTAATTTACTAATTTCAGTGTAATTAATTTGTCTGTAAAAATTTAATAATATGTTTTCAATAATTATAGGCTCATACATATCCTTACCCTTACAGTAAATTAAAGTAATAAAATAAAGAAATAAAAAACTGTTTCCTATAAGGATAGCATGTATAGCCGAGCAGATACACCTTACCGTGTGGCGTATAGTAAAATATTATTGCTGCTCCAATAAAACAGGCAGGCAGTCGACGTTAAGAAATTACTTTATCATCTCCATATGCCAACTCTATGTCAGTGCCTTACTAAATGCAACATAGTTTTATTTTATTTAAGATACTGTAAGGCATAAAACATTATTTTAGAGCAATAGAATTTCATTCTAGTTTAATTTAATGAATTTATGTTACAATTCCGCTTAATCGTATCCCACTTTCCAAAATTTAAAACATTATTTTGCATTTACTATAGTAAAGCTATGCCAAAATAACATAGCTTTCTTGTACTTTGCTTTTAATTGTGTGAAATAGTGTTATAAAAAAAACCGTGCCCGTGTAGGCCTCGGCGCTTCGCGACATATTTCCGTGACAACGTATACTCTATGCTAATATTACATAAATATAAATTAAAATCAATCCAATGTTATATATTTGAAATAATAAACCAGTTCACATATTGAATTCAGATATTTATTTTTGCTTGGTTATACAAAATATTTATACAGTTATACTTAATTCTAAGACTTTATTTCCAATATTCTATTCATAATCGGACGATGGTAGTTTAATTAATTCCAATGAATTTTATTATTATCACCATATTCTTAATTTCATGCATAATTTAAAGATCATCTCAGGCTTCCTTCCCCCACCACTACCTTCTCCGTTACGCTACACTTTTGCCTGCATGACTCTCAGCATCTATAATCCTCTTACCCCCATTTGAAATAATAAACCAGTTCACATATTGAATTCAGATATTTATTTTTGCTTGGTTATACAAAATATTTATACAGTTATACTTAATTCTAAGACTTTATTTCCAATATTCTATTCATAATCGGACGATGGTAGTTTAATTAATTCCAATGAATTTTATTATTATCACCATATTCTTAAATTCATGCATAATTTAAAGATCATCTCAGGCTTCCTTCCCCCACCACTACCTTCTCCGTTACGCTACACTTTTGCCTGCATGACTCTCAGCATCTATAATCCTCTTACCCCCACCACCTCACTCTTACCCATCCCCACCACTACCTTCTCCGATACGGGACACTTTTGCCTGCATGACTCTCAGCATCTATAATCCTCTTACCCCCACTACTACACTACTAATTACCTCCCCCACAATCTACTTCCGTTACGGGACACTTTTTCCCATTTACACATTTTAAAATGTTTAAATGGTTACTATAGTTATCCAATAATGTTTTGTATTAAATGTAAACAAAACAATCTACTTCCGTTACGGGACACTTTTTCTAACATGGCATCCCGCAAAATGATTTATAAGACGTTGTCACGTCAAAATCTACTTCCGTTACGGGACACTTTTTCTAACATGGCATCCCGCAAAATGATTTATAAGACGTTGTCACGTCAAAATAGAAAATGATTGAAAAATAGACTTAAAACTTGTTAAATAAATTTCTAAATTATTACATATTTCTAATGAAGAGTTAAATGTCATAATATTAAAATGTTTAAATATTTTCTGATTATGTAAGTACACATCACAGTATTACAAAAAGTGTGTTACATCTCATAAATTGGCCATTTTAAGTAATCACTACTACTGGTCGCGGAATTTATTGATTTTTACTTTTCGAGAAGATTCAAGATTCAGCTTCCCAATAGTCCACTAGATATCTCTATGGGCGTTGATGACTTCAGGGTTTTACGCCCTAAATCTCCAGCCAACAACAACAACAACTAGATGTCTCTAGCTAGTAACGTTCTTTAATTGTAAGTAATGAGATCTAAGTGAGAGTAGTGTACCATATAAACTATACTATAATGAGTACCTTAAGCGCAAGATAGGAGATTGGCATTATCATTTAAACAATTTTAGGTAACTTATCTCTTCTCAACCAGACCTATTGACATTAGTTGCATCTCTTACACTTAGAATTTCTGTAGCAAAATCCCATAAATAACTTCTTTCTAAGAAGTCTAGCATTTGTTCCGGATACTCACCGGACAACCCCATGTACAATTTTTACCCTTTGACCCAACCCTGGACAATTATTCCATTTCTTGTAAATTTTCTGATATTTTCTTCGTGAGAAAATATCAACCCTTATAGGCTTCAGGTCATTTCATAGGCTCTCTAGGCCCTGCCTGATTTCCTAAATTATCTGATTGGTCTAACCCCCTTCTACTTTTTCCATGCTCTTCCTACCCCCTCCTTTCAAATGTACATATATATTTTTTAGCTTTGGCTGCCTAAGTCAAATATCTATGACCACTAAACTATATGTCGTGTTTGTAAATATGTAGGAATAAAGTCACTTTTGGCATTACTGAGTTTGTAATCTCGCATCACACAACCTTTACATGAGTTAAAATTTACTGGATTTTTTTTTTTAAACAATAACTTCTTTATTATCCACGATAGTAGTGATTCCCCTTAGTCACTCCCACGCCTATTTTTTGTGAGTGCCACCCATTAGCTAACGGGCTTCACAATTCCCCGGGGGGAGGCTGCGAATGAGTATTTTAACAATTATATGCTTGAAAAATTCTGGATAGAGCTGGGGACTCGAACTCGCAAACTTTGGGTTGACAGACAGGCGCGTTATCACGCTGCTACCGTCATTAATTTATCCGATTACATTAAATTGATAATTGAACCAAATATTTATTTATGTTTTTTACAATAACCCTTTATAAAACATAAACATTTTGTGATGATGGTTATGTAATAAATCGCTGAAAAGCTTGGTTTTTCAGAAAAATTTCGAACAGTGTTGGAATGGAATTCAAGGACATTTGAATAACCCAGAAAAGGAAATATAAGTATTAGACTACACGAGGCTCTGGGTTTAATTTAGCGGTACTCTACGGAGGAAGATGAAAATTAGAAGACCTCGGATGAGAAGGCATAAGAGATACTGAATTAAAAGTTGAATTGTAAAGTTTTAAGATAAAAGTAACAGGAGGTTGGTAGTTTTCTGGTAATAGCTTTCTGCATCATTTGGTTGGCTGAATGAAGCAACTTCTCAGCGTCGCCTCTGTAAAGCCATCGTCTTCTAGCCAGTACACTCCTTCCCCTTAATACAGACCTCAGGATTGTTCCATATACAACTGGCACATTGTGATCCAGGAACAAAACTTAGCAAATCCTTTTATCATGCAACGCCTTAAAATATAAATGATATCTATCCTGAAATTGTTAAATTATTTTTACTAATGTTTTTGTTAAAACAATTGTCTTACCATATCTACCTCAGATATTGGTCCCATACTTCTGATCATTATGTCTACTTCTACCACTGCTGGTGGACCTGTAACATTCATTGTTCTTAGATAGCTAAAAATATCTGAAGCCAAAATTAAATGAAGGTTAGGTTTGAGATTTGGATGGTTTTATAATATTTATTTTTGGTTTTAGTTCACAAATTAACCATCAGCTACGGAGACTTCAAAACTCACTTATATAAAATCCTACATGCTATTTAGTATTGACTAGACCTTCGTTGAAAAAGATCTTTTAAGGTTATATATAGATTACCGTATTTGTGAGAACTTTGCGGGCGGATAGCTAATTAAATAAGTAATGATGAGAAGTAGGAATTTTCAAGCTTCACGCTGCTTTTTTTTTGTTTTGTTTTTAAAAAGAAAATTTCATATTTTAACACATTATGTATAGAGACTATAGAAACCATACACCATCGAATGATGTAATCTCGTATTTCTAGATGAGAAAAATATGTGTGAAGAATACAGGATTTGATAATGTATAAAATAAAGTATGGATTAGATGATAAAATGGAATAATTATATCGTCGCTTACTTGGTTTGCTAGTTCATTGAAAATATATTTTTTCTCTTACACTGCCTCTTTTTCGGAATTACAAAAGGTTTGCAGATTCAGGCAGTAATAAAATTAAAATACTGTATTCAACACAAGATATAAAACTTTTTGTTTTTTAAATTTTTATTTCAAACCAGCTCTGATTTAAATGTTATATAAAAATCTGTTTAACCAATGTTGACGTTTTGATTACAATAATTTAATAATCCAAAATATATTAGACTCAAACTAGAAACTTTTATAAAATATAATAATTTAAAAGTCTAATTCATTACTGATCCTGTGAACTACAAGTGGAATTATATTAGTTCATCAAAAACGTTTTAACAATTTCCTTTCCCCGTTGCTACCAGTTCAAAGTGCAACAGCTTACAATATAAGAAATAGCACTTCATCTCGCTTGCAAAAACCCAGACTTATGCAAGCTGAGCATTATTTATTTATTATTTGAAATTATAAGGTTATAT
This sequence comes from Halyomorpha halys, assembly GCF_000696795.3. Classification (NCBI taxonomy): domain Eukaryota; kingdom Metazoa; phylum Arthropoda; class Insecta; order Hemiptera; family Pentatomidae; genus Halyomorpha; species Halyomorpha halys. The sequence goes on from NW_027109321.1 coordinate 364,281, forward strand.
TAAATTAAATTATATTGGCTGGGTTTTACGCTTCGAGATCCTGTACTTTAAGTAGAATTAGCTAACGGAACTTTTTTTTAATTTAATCTTTTTATCAAAACTCAATTTCCAAAAACTTGTAGATAAACATCATTGAATTCCCTTCTAATAATTCAAGACTACTGTACATGCAATGCAGTGCCATTAAATTCTCTTCCATAATATTAATCACTAAAATGTGCCTTGTTATGTATTAACTTATGTGAGTCTGTATGTGCTCATGTTCATTGATGAATATAATTGCCTTCTCACATTGTCAAAATGAGACCTCAAAAATATATTTATTAGGTCTAGCCTTCAGCCTATATGTTATAAGAATGTGCATCCTCTCTCTTATGCAGACAACTTTTTGAACCGTATTCTTGTAAAATTCTCATAAGTTTTTATTGAGTGGAACCTTAAAACCAATTTTAAGCATTCTTTTCTGCACCAAAGGTAATAAGCCATCAAGTCATTACCCACTTTATAGTTTGAGCATTTATAAAAGTGTCTAGTGATAATCTCCGCTACCCATTTAAAGAAGCAATTATCTAAAATCAAATTTTTAAATCAGATTTTACAATTATTGTACAAAATTGCAAAAAAAAAATTAAGATGACAAAGACACTCTTATTTGTATTTTGTTTGAACGTATGTCATTGGTTAAACTGTTGTAATCCTGGTTTTAGTTTAAAAAAAAATAAGTTAAAGGGAATCAGATAAATTAATTTTAAATAATTAACTTAATCTACAACGCATCTTGTGAGAATATAAGGAAAATATAACTTACTTTTACTAGAAGGATTAAATATATATAATAATACATCTTTTGGCAACGTTTCGCAACTTTATGGTTTGCATAGTCATGCCCAACAGTGAGAAATAACACAGTTTTTTAGAACATACATTCTCTTCAAATAATTGTCACAAGACTACAAGTATATAGTACAATCTCTGACTAATGAATATTACAACCAAGATATGGTTTAATACAAACATTACTTAAAATTCTAAACTGCAATGTGTTCTACATGATATTTCCATCTTCAGATTTAGGATAGGACTGGATCGGTTTTGGGATAAAGGTATGCATTAGTTCACCTGGTTTGTATGCCTCCATGCACCGTTTTTTGGTTTTTTTTTCCCCTTCCCATTAGGTAGTCAGTGTAGTGTTGATATTTTGTCTGTTTCTATTTTATGTTGTTAATTGTATCTTTATGTATTTATAAGGTTAGAATAGTATGAATTTAAATTTTGTACATCTGATTTTTTATTAGTGGCTTGATTGTTATGTTTTTCTATTTTGATCACTTCTTTTAAATTTAGTTTTAAGTTTGTTTTTTTTCTCGATGTGTACGATACACAACAAATAGTTTCTGTATCAACACAAACATAGTTTTATCGTCGCCGAAAGATGTATTGTTACAATGTTACAAAGTTGTATTATTGATTGATCCTCAAGAGCCACAAAAATGAAAAATGTATGCCTACAACAGTCTTGAAAAAATTATCAATAAATATAAAACCTCCTCTCTCTATATATATACATAGAGAGAGGAGGTTATTACCCAAAGTCTTATTTACCACCTCATTACGTTTGATTGTAGTTTCACAATTCCGAAAGAAATACGCAGAACAAAATTATTGCAAAATGGTTTACTTACCCCAAAATCCTGGTCGTACACTATTATCATACCCTTCCAACAGGTTATCCAACAACAGAGAGACGTTTCTATGATGGTTCCTCTCAAAGCCAATTTTAAACCTATGAAAGAAATGAAAATTAAGATAAACATTAGTATCGATTCACTTGGTGACGTCACTTAGTTTTTTTTAATAAACTAAAGTAATAAATCTTGTTGAAGATGTTATATTATGTATGTATTCTTTCATCTGCAAAAAAGCAATATAAAGTTTAAATTATTCCTATTCCTAACCGAAAAACGTAATTTTAACTCGAAGATAACAAAATTTAAAGTTTAAAAAAATTAAACAAAGTGATATTTAGGTAGGAGAATAAAAAATATTTCTCAACGCAAACATTTTTTCTTAAATGTTATATTACATTCATATATCCAATTTTTGTTGAAAAAAGGTATTGACTAACGAACATTCCTACGTCGATCCTAATCGCATAAAACTCAGATATTACGTTCAATATTGATAGAGTGACATGGATCTTATTGCTGCTGCAAATGAATGATATAAAAGACAATGAGATTTTTCAAACCTTTTTGAAACTTTCTTCCCTAGCAAATACTTTTGGTGCCTGAAGAAAACATGCACTAGCTAGCTGAAACGTCAGAATTAATTTTTTTTTTTTATTCATTTAATGTAATTTATAACTGTAGAAATAATAAATAAAAGAAGTAAATATGTGGAATGCTTCATTTAGACTTGAAAATCTTGGGAAAGAACCACCCGTTGGTGGTACTTCAAGCATTAATTTAAATTAGAAGGTCCTGTGCCCATCTTCTTTTCAGACGCCTCGGAGGATTATCAGGAATTGTTAAGGATGAGAGATTATGAACTAATGGGATATTAAGGTCTTTGTGGATGAATTTATTTGCAACGTAATAAAGAGCATCAAGGATTATAGGTAGGATTTTGGATTGTATAAAGTGAATGCGGGTGGAATTTGATGGTTTGGTAGAGCCCCAGAGATCAATTCCATAAATCCAAATTGATCTGATTTTTTTTTCTTACCTGCAGGAAAAAAGAAATAAGCATTTACAAATATGTACATGTACATATACCGGCTATTTGATTATCTTGTTTTGCCAGAATGGCATTATAAGAATGGTTGCCGGGTCCGCTGAAGGCTGTGTCAACAGTGATGGCATATGTTTGCCTGGATGCTCACTAGGAATAGGGAGGGGCTATTTCTGTTGGTCTGATTATCATAGTGTATAATAATTATTGGTAGTGAATGGGAACTCTATAGCGTCGAGAATCAAATAAATAGTTTTTACTTCTCCTTTATTACAGTTTTATCTTACTTTCATGATAACACCGTCTGTTGTGTTGTAATATAATATATTAAATCTTGGTTAGTTCCCAGTAATTATTTATCACTCAAATATCACAAGTAATAGAGGTTTAAAAATGCTTCTTCCGATGAAAAATATATAGGTTTTATTTCGGAATGGAAGATTCTTAGGGTCTAGAATTAAAGTGGAAAGTGTTATTTACCGAATGACCGAGACGGAATTCATGGGTTGAAATTAATTTAAAACTTCTTCAGGCGCTGTGAACTTAATATAGAATTTCCGAGAATTTCAGACAGATGAAATTTACATTTTTAATTTTAACCTGGATTCCACACGAATTCTCAGATGAGAAATGTTATGGACCATCGTAATTCCTTATATTATGTAAGTTGACAGTGGAAGTATTCATTTTAACTTATGTTTTTTTTAAATTAAAGTTTTAATTTTCGCGAATAGATATGAACAGATACATTAAAAATAAACAATTAAATATTAATATTGTAAAAAATAATAAAAAAGTTGATTAATATTTATAGTGTGGATAAAAAATTATTATTTTTATGATAAAAAAAATCTATATGTTTTATATTATATAAAAAAAGTTATAATTTATTTCATAGCTCTCAATAAAGAATTATTTATGATAATTTATTGCATAAGTCTAAATAAAGAATTATTTTGGATAATATATTTCATAAGTCTAAATAAAGAATTATTTTGGATAATATATTTCATAAGTCTAAATAAAGGATTATTTTGGATAATTTATTGCATAAGTCTAAATAAAGAATTATTTTGGATAATATATTTCATAAGTCTAAGTAAAGAATTATTTAGGATAATTTATTTCATAAGTCTAAATAAAGAATTAT
>NW_027109321.1:368210-374520 GCF_000696795.3 Halyomorpha halys
TAAAGAATTATTTAGGATAATTTATTTCATAAGTCTAAATAAAGAATTATAATAAGATTTTTTTTAACATCACTGTGGACCAACTCTCTATGATCAGATCTATTCGGAGTAACATCCTTCTATCTTCTTGATCTCTGGGATCCAGGAACATCTTGACATAACTCCTTCCCTTTAACCTTTTTCCCAGAGCACCTGAGCATCCTTGACCTTGATTTTGACTTCAAACGTCACTGCCGATATTCAGCTCAAGTTTCTTAATCTTAGATTTCCACAATTTAGATGTAGTATTTTTTATATGATAGTGAAAAATTCTGTTTTAGATGTATTCATCAATAGAATACACTAGCGTTATTAGCTTCGAATATCTGGAGTTTGTTTCTGGTATAATTGAAAGAAAGTGTATAGTCTAAGTGTAAAGTGTAGTGTCCAAGAATTTGGACTATCTTCAATGATCCCAGAATACAACGTAAAACTTTAGTGAAATATATGACATCTATTTTTCATGACAATATGTTCAATATTCTCATGAGACTTGCCAAACCTACATTATTTGGTTTTTATTTATTTATTCATTGCTATTTACAACTGTATTTACGTACGAACATATTAAGTAAATATGATGTAATTTCAAAATTGAGTGATACAGGCGAGTAGAAAAACAACCCATTGGTAGCACTTTTATGACGTTTTACATTAGCAGGTCTCGAGGCCATCTTCTTTTTAGGCGCCTCGGAGGATTGGCAGGAAAGAAAGAGGAAGCAAGTGAGTTTGGGAGCTTATAATGGGAGGAATGATATCTGGTTCGGGCTAGATCGGTTGCGTAAACATTTAAGGTATTTATGTATGATTTTATTTGTGACAAAGTAAGGAGCATTGAGGATTTTACGATGGAATTTTGATTGTAAGGATGGGATAGGAGAGGAATTCGAAGGTTTAGTGGAGCCCCAAAGCTCGACTCCGTATGTCCAGATTGGTCTTATGACAGTCATGTGGATCAGTCTTTTATAACGAATTGGAAATTTAGACCATCTGTTCAGTAAGCTCTGTTATAATCGAAATCGACAAGCAGTTTCTTGTTTTTTCAGTCTTGTTTGAGGCTCCTAGTTAGTAGTTTGTCAGGATGTAGTGCAAAATAGCGGATCTGTTCTACAGGATCAAGCGAAAAATAACACACAATAGAGTGGCGAGTTTTGATTATGATGTTCTTAATTTTTGGGCAGTTTATTGAATTTAATTGAATTATTGAATTAATCAGTTAATTCAATTAGAAATTACGAAATATAAGACTAAAACTGTTATACACCAATGCCCCCTTAAACAAACGTTTATTTCGTTCAGTTCTTTCATGATGTATATTGCACTACACAGGCGAGGTGCTGAAAAAAGTTTTCGCCACTTATACACGTAAAAAATGTGTCATGCTAGTTTAATTTCGTTGTGGTGGCAACAGTGGTAATATCAGAGATTTACGTATTATTTTATAGGATATTAAATCTGAAGAATGATAAATCAACTGTAGGAGTTATATGAATAACAGATTGAGAAATTTCGTTACTCGTAACCTTTAAATATTATTATTTATGGGTATAATAAAATGGAATATATATGGCTCCGAAATGGAAATAAAAAAAAACGAAAGGATCGCTGATAAGGCAAAATTAATCATTAATTAAAAGTTAACATGCTTCTATAACTTCCTAATTTTATACAAGCATATATAATGTGCACTATGTTCAACGAAATATATTCAATGAAAAAAATCTTCCACCAGATTTAAAATAAGAAACCTTATTTCAATAATTATAATGCATTGAGTAATAGTTTTGCCGATCGAGAAAGTATACCGATAGCTAATTTGTAAGTAACTTTTTGTAATAAAAGAAAAAAAATTTCCATTACAGCGTTTTATCATTTGTATTCTTAAAAGAAGGAAAGCGATAGGGTATAAAGGGGGAGCGACCTGAGATATCCGCAGTTCCGGTCGGGATATTCTGCATAAGAACTGTCGAGATAGCTTGCCAGATAGTTCACATTTATTTCCAAAAGCCGATTTTATCCTTACCTCTGATCAGTAAAGGATTTCACTATCAGTTCTTTTTTTCACCCCAAGAAAATGCATATACTTATAAGACCAACATATATAAACTAGGTTACCTAAAAAAAAGCTTACCTTCATCCAAACAAAAAATATATCGTCCAAAATAAACCATACAAAATAAAAATAAGCCATACTAGAACAATACTACATTATATGGATGTGATTCGGAACTTAAGCACTGTTAAAGTTTTTCTATAAGAATCGATATTGTTTTAGTGATTAGCCTTTCTTTTTCTCTATTCTTAAGAATTATTATATTTATCTATTTATTTTATCTTAATTTTTTTTATTACATTATGAATAGTCAGAGGTGTCTTTTGCACGAGACTATACCAATCCCCCGTAATTAATTGTTAAGAAAACATGTAACTTTTACATTAATCATGTAATGCTCACTAACCTGGTTTTAGATAAAAAAAATTGGGGGTAAGACATGACTGATATTATATATCATTAAATTGTACATTAATATATTTACTTTACATCGATATATCTGTTTTCGAAAAAATTGAAAAACCATTGCTAATTTGATTACATAAATTAGCATTTCCGATCAGAGGTTTTTAAGGAAAAAGTTGGTGTAGCATGCCATATATCCTTATGTATATTGGCATATATCCGCCTTAAATAATTCTTTAATGAATGGCTATATAGATGAGATTTTAATTTCGTTTGAATTATCGTATTAGATGTAGTATATCCGTACACATCACACACAATCAACTGAAGAATTGAAAGGAGATCCAAGACGTTAAGCGTATTTATGTTCAATGACAATGTTGAGTGGTTCATTTCAATTATTTATTGAATAATATATGGTGTTAAGCGGAAGACTTTAGAATAAATTACAAATTTAAAAGTTCTTATAAATTTATGATAACCCTATGGGGAAAAACTAAGATTATAATAATCATTTTAATGGAGAAATGTTTGTTCCATGCTACAATGGAGCAAAACGGCTCCTTTACTGGCCATTCATAAATTGCACAATTTTTTTTTAAATTCTGCCGGTTTATTTTAGAATACACGATGCTATAAAAAATGTCAAATAATAAATTTTCATATATTTTTCTGGAGATTAATCTAATGTGAATTCTTGTTTTGTGATTTTCTAATGAAAGATAATAGCTAAATTTCTTTTAGTAATATGAAGAGAATTGATTCATATATATATTTATAGGAGTTAATATTTATCTTGAATATTATTACCGCATATTTTTTAATAACTAAACAAAGAATTTTTAAAATGATAAAATTATTTTTTTCTTTTTTTTATTAATAACTAAAATAAAAGACAAAAATCTCTTTTTTATTAATACAAAAGTGGAGAGAGATGAAGATTGTATAAAAAAGGAATAGTGAAAATGGCGCCTGCTTCAAGGGAGTTCTGCTCTTGTCCAATTTCTTTCCTTTGACAATGTTTCAGATGCCTTTATGCTACATCTTAAAAGTTCTTAATAAAAGAGAACGATTTTTCCTCTTCTGATAAACAATTTAATTCAAGAAAACCTATCAAATGAATATTTAAGTAGCTCAAATAATTTGAAATATAATATATATATAACAATTATGAATACATCAGATCATATAAAAAAGTTTTAAATGAAAATTAATATAAGTAAGTATATTTATATAATGTAAATATATTTAAATAATATTCATACAATTGATATTTAACTTAATTTATAATATTCGAAAAATTCCTATTTTGTTTTTTTATCTATAGACAGACATTTACTACTGTACATAAAATACAAGTAAATTTGTAGTAAGAACATAATGACATGTTACAGGCAAATAGAGAAACTACCCATTGGTAGCACTCTAAAAACATTTTTACAATGTAAGGTCTCGAGGTCTTCTTCATTTTAGGTGCCTAGGAGGATTGTCAGGAATTGAAGAGGAAGAAAGGTAAGAAATTATTGGGTTTGAGTGGTTAAGGAGTTTATAATCGAAGGATTGATATCTGGCTCGGGCTAGATCGGTTCCATGAGGGACATTTAGGTCTTTATGGGCGATTTTATTTGTGACAAAGTAAAGAGCTTTGAGGATTTTACGAAAGATTTTAGATAGGAGAGGAATTCGAAGGTTTAGTGGAGCCTCAAAGCTCAACTCCGTATGTCCAGATATACCTTATTATTGTCATGTAGACCAGTCTTTTGTAATGAATAGGAAGTTTAGACCGTTTGTCTAGTTAGTGCTGTAATAGTCGGAATCAGATAAGATAAACATAAATCAAGTATACTGTAGACCAGTTGGCAGGTTTACGGCGAAGGATAAAGGTGATTTGAAGGGATTTGTTAAGATTTATTTTTATCCTCCAATTTTGGTACCATTCTTCGAGGGCTGTGATATGGGATTGGAGAGTTTGGGATGCAATCAAAGGGTTATTATTAACTGGGTGCACACGAAAATTTTTTATAGATTATAAGTTATTGTGCTACTATCAATTGCTTAAATGATGGAGACATTTTAGTACATACTATTTAATTTAGAAAGTATCGATCGTTTATAAATGCCAGACAAAGTTGTAAGTTACGAGAAAAAATCAAACATCAAAATCAATATTTCAGTACATGTTGTCCAAAAAATACAACTTGGTTCCACGTACAAAACTAGAGCTAGGTTTCTCTACCAGCCAAAATAGAGTATCTTATGAAATTTTTTAGAGCTTAAAACATTCTATTTCGAAATTTTGAAGGTTTATTTAAGGTAATTTGAAGAGAGTGAGGATAAACTGTGTCACTAACATAAAACCTATCATATGTGTTATAAAAAAAATTATTTTCATTTTCTATCCACAATCAGATAATATATTTTTGAAGATAAAATTCATTACGTCAGAGATAATCCTTCAAGAAGTTGGACACCTAATCAGTGTGACATGATTAACCATTTAACGTATTGTGAATCTGATATAAATAGTTGGTGCATATGTTGTTTCATAACTCAAAAAAATTTGTACTTTCTATAATAAATAATTAAGGTACATATTTATTATAATATGTATTAGACAAATAATGCAATTTTCGAAATTAATCCTGTAAATTACAACATTTCATCCTCAATAATTATCTTTTTTTTTTGTTTTCTACGACATATTTAATGTAATTATTTCCTAAGAAATAAATGCAATTAAAGATAACATTGTTACTGTTATATTATTTGTTGTTACTTTTATATCAGAATACGGTGGTAGAAACTTATTTTCCAAGTTATATGTGAAGAGTGGGTTTGAAGTAGAAACTTATATTCATTTCTTAGTATCTATATGCTATGTATAAAGTTTACTCAGTTCGTATGAGTTTCTATAATTCCATCTATATCATTCACCCTGATTTTGTAAGCGATAGGACTTACCAATAGTCTACAACATAATGACTTTACAAGTATGTATCATGTATTTACTTATCGATGTAAAATGCCGTTTTTTATCGATATTGTCAATTTATGATTCTTATTAATTTATTGTTAACCTGATCTAATTTATTGGATTATCTCTAATTTCAGCATTTCTAAATCGCTGACACTAAATAAAACCTGAGTTAAGATACTTTCATATTTATATAGTAAAGTGAATCTCTAATGAAAGCAACTAAATATTTATGACTTTCGTTCACCCTCTTTTTATACACAAAATTTAGTCATCTACTCTGACAAAAAAATATTGTAACCAACATATCTTTATTCATAAGCTGAATAAGTACAACTCAAGCTCTCAGTAGCATCGATCGAAAATTAACACATCAAAGAGGAACCACGTCATTCTGCCCTAATTTTTTCGATCCTTTGAAGATTCTATAAAAGATTTTACACAATAATTTAAATTATTTTTGTCTGTACTTCTTTCTCAATCACTATAAATAATTATAAATTTGAAAATATCTAGATAAACTTTAGAGCTAAATGAGATTTAAAATATAAATTTAAATATAAAAATAAGAAATATATTATACATAAACAAATTTGTATTTATGTATAAATATCGTTATTACCGCTGTAAAACCACACATGCGACTCAAAATCAGTTACCTTTGTGATAATAATTTTATTGAAATAATGATTTTATCTCCGGTGTGCTAGTGAAAACATTTATCTGTACAACACCTTGACATAATTTAAATTTAAAAAAAAAAGTTGGATTCAATATGAATCAAGAAAATCAGTTTTTAAAAATATTATTTGAAATAAATTCGATTTTTTAAAAATATT
>NW_027109321.1:374615-413763 GCF_000696795.3 Halyomorpha halys
TGAGGTCATGTTTTTGGTTCATTATTTACCATAAAGATGGTAAATATATATTATATATATAAGTAAATATTATAACTTTTGTAATAAAAAAAATTATCACTCCTCCCACTCAAATTCAAGGTTTCATTTTTAATACTTTGATTCCAATAATCGAACAAGATCAGCCGAATCGTGTATTTCAAATTTAGGGCGTTGCAGGTTTCTCAAGTATTACTATCAGAATCCATTATTACCATCCACCATTTTGTTTCCAAGTGTCTGCCGATTTGAGGTTTCATATGCACGGTCATTTATGAAAATAGAAAAAAATACAAACTGTTTTGAATTTACTATCCTAAAGCCTTCAAAAATAATAAATAAATTGTTTAGATAAGTTAAAAAACTTGTAGTTTTTTTTCGTTTTCCGAGTTTGACTTCTGATCCCCGTAAACTAGATCTGGAATACTGTTAGAGATAATTGCTACACAATAGCTGAAAAACAGGTTTTTCAAAAATAGAAGCACAAAAACTAGTCTAATGATTTCCGTGAACTTTGCACTTCAGGCTATACTATACTATACTATCCTATTCATACCATAGGTATACTAATTTCTAGGCTAAGTCTTAGTAATCGACCAAGATATAATAATCAGAAGTCTATAATAATGATCATCATATACAATGAATAATTAACAAGATGGGCTAGTGGTACTTATTAGAGTATCAAAAGAAAAAAGAAGTGGAATTTTTGTTATTGTAAGTGAAATTTCTGTTGGCATCTTCTATAGAATAATACGCCATCACCAAATGATACTGAATTAAAGCAATTGTTTTTTGGCCCAAACCTCTTTTTGAAAGCAAATGTCTCTAAAAGCTTAATGATTTATTGAAAATTATTTTTTGAATTTTAAGATTTTTTTTTTTTTAATATTTATTTATTGCTATTTACAACTGTACATTATAATACATTTAGTAAATCTGATCTAAGTTAAATTGGAGTGTTACAGGCGTGTAGAGAAACTACCCATTGGTAGCACTCTAATGACATTTTACATTAGCTGGTCTCGTGGCCATCTTCTTTTCAGGTACCGCGGAGGATTGTCGGGAATGGAAGAGGATGCAAGATTAGAAACTAGGGGGTTTGAGTGGTTAGAGAGTTCATAATGGAAGGAGTGATATCTGGTTCGGGCTAGATCGATTACATTATTTTAAGATTTAATTAAATTTTTAACTTTTATCGTAATTTTATAATAGTTAAAATATTTTACCGTTGGCTCCCATTCCCTCTTGGAGAAGGTCCTAGTTTAGTTACCATGCCGAAGTGAGCAGAGTTGAGCATTAATTAGTTTTGAGTTATCTTTTTGCTATTTTAAATGTTGTATGTTGTTTCTGAATGATAAGTCCTTCTACTGTATGATGTGTACTTTTTCAGTTTTAAAATAATGTCCTGATGATGCCTGAATGGGCGAAAATATGGCAAGATCAATAAATTAATCTATTTGAGACTACAATGGCTTTCTTGTATATAAGGTATGCAGTTTTTCTCTGACAAAAGCTTAAAGAAAACTAATAAAATAGGATCATAATCCTTATATTATTTATCTCTACAGAGAGAATGTGAAATCCTTTTCGAAAAATGTTCTAAAATATAGACATCTTAAAATTTACAATAGTCGTATAAGTCTTCGATTTAATTAGTAATTTAAATTAGATCATTATTCTTCGTATCTTGTAATTTGTCTTCTATAAAAAAGTACAAGACTTTTGTATTTTCTTTTTTTTCCCAAAATTTTTTTTCATTAGATAACGGAGAGGATTTCAAAAAATGTTGATGTTGGAAATGAGATGTTGGAAATGAGATGTTAATGTACATACAGCACCTGGTACATTCCAAGGAGTTTTTAGGGATGAAGATGTATACATATTTACTCGATTGTTTTCTTAATAATCATTTTTTATCGATCTGGAATAGTTATCTTGTTTTCACATTATTTCGCTTAACTGAAAGTTAGATCAACCTGATGAAATGTACGAAATATTACTAATATTGTTGCATTTTGTAGAAAGTTGGTTTCTTCTGTTGCTTAGAAAACATAGACATATATCTTTTAGGGCAATGAGAATAATTTGATCGGAACCGGTACAGTCTAAGGTTTCTGAAATAAATTTGTAAAAGGATTACATATGAGTTAATAAAATACAATCAATGAATGTAAAATGACGTTAATAATATTAAACTAATTCGTTTTTTTCTTTGACCATTTTAAAGCTTTGTTCAAGTCACCAGAGTATAAAACTGTTTCTAAGCCATTGACCTGTTACACATTATTCACTGAAGCGTTTATTCACACAAAAAAAAGTTGTTTGTTTTTTTTTGTCTTCTTCTTTTTTTTTACTGTTCATAAAGGAAAAAAGAAATTTGAAAATCTTAAACTAAATTGACATTACCAAAAAATTATAAACTATGTTAAATTATGTTAATAATTAACAGGAGAATATTTTTTTAAATTAACAGATCTGATTCACGACGTCATCGAAATTCTCCAAGTTTCTAGACTTTTTTTGAATTAGATGTATTATGTTTCATTTGAAAGTTGCTTCCCTTTATTTTTGTACTTATGCTTTTAATAATTACTGCAAATAGGGAATAAATAAGAACGCAACAGAATAATCAAAATACGACTCCTAGTACAAGAGCCGGGAAGAAAAAAAGGCAGTTATCTCACCCCAAATTTTGATTACTTTAATGAAAACTATGTATAATTAATAGTCAACATTGATGAGTCTGCCAAGTATAGGTAGGGGGAATAAAAAATGGCGGCTGTTTCAAAACCTTAAAAAACACTAATTTTTCTTTAGCTCTATGTCTTATAAACTACCAACAACACTAGAAAACCTAAGAGCACATTATTTAAAGAAGAGTAAATTTACTGAAATATTAGCCCTAAAAGAGCTATTTACGTCCAATAGTTCTCGAAATATAGCTTTTTAAAAAGCAAAATTTCTTAAGAATTTACTGAAAGATTAGTTAATCTATTTTGAGAAATCTATATCTCATGAACTATGTGACGTACAGACGTCTTTAGCACTCAAATTAAAGATAGAATAATGGTGATATACTTCTCTTCATATCTTGGTCCAGACATTAACATACTCATAAACAGCGAAATATGCCAATGTTGTCATAATTACATCACATTATCACTCCTGGTTAATATTTAGTTGTGAAAATGATAGTAGTTTTTAATGAATCCTCATGCAATGTATCTTGAGTTATGCATGAGGAAGGTGAGATGAAGTAGGTTCATGTGGCCATATTTTGAAGGTTCGTAATCAATAATAAGCTTAAAATAACCTGTTTTCAGTTATATGTTGTTATATTCACTCTGTGATCTACATTCCTTCGTTACCCTAATAATTGAAATCATGCCAGTATATTTATACTTAATAGTCTAACTAATTAACAATGAATAAGCAATAACCTATTGTACATAGCGAAAAGAAAAGGACTCACTTGGTTAGTGGCTTGGCCGTATGAGTGTCAGCAGCTTGAGTCAGTAAATATTCCTGCAGCAAGAGGTATCCGAGGAGAAAGCTCATCTAGCCTCCTAGAACACAGTGGTTCATAAATAATATACATATGTAAATATTACAATAAAATAAATAAACCAATTAAAATACCCTTTTTAAATACTATAAAATTCGTTAAATATATAGATTACATGGTGTAATTTTTTGGGGAGGATTAAAACCAACCTTTACATTTATTTTCTAGTACCAAGAGGGTAGTAAGCCTCAGATAAGTTAAATAATAGGTTGGTATCGGTAATTACAGACTTACAGGGATCCCTTATTATCGTTTTAGGGATAAGTTTATTGAGTAAATATATGGTTGTGAAGTTCGAGGCTAAGTTTGATGAGGTATTAAGCCTGACTGAGTAACTTGATGAAACAAACCTAAGCTTCAATAAGCGTGTGTAATTTGTACCTCACAAGCAGTAAGTGCGACTAGAAGTATGGCTCAAACACTACGCCAGGTATCAAAGTAAACTTCAGAATAAACAATCATGGATTGTTAGTAATTATGATTTCAGTTTTACATATACCACTCCCTTATGTTTTTGAGCTCTGTAATTATTATGTTTTCCTTGATGTTTCTAATTGATTAACACCTTTGCTTTAATTTAAAGCTGTAATCATTAATTTTACCTATGATTAATGGTTATAAGTCCACATAGGAATTGATTCAAAGAGCCTATTCAAAAAGAATATTTTTAAAAATATTCAAGTCACTGAATTATATGTAATTCTTCAATGAAACGATTTTGAATCTTATATGAGTTGATGAATACAAATAAGAAGTGAGGTTTAGTAAACAAGCAGATCCAATTTGCATTCGTCACCAGGAATTCTTATTTTAGCCGCTTATTGCTTTGAATCTACTATTCAAAGGGGGAGGGGGAGGGGAACGAAAAATATTGGACACGTGTACGAGGGCTGAAGCCAACGCGCCTTATGAAATGAGAAAAAATGTATATACATAATTTTAGATTTTTTTAAATTTTATCGTAACAAGGTTTTTTTTTTAGAATAAGAAAAAAAGATCATTGATTGTGTAAGTGTTGACAAAATTAAAAAAACCAAAAGTTTCTTTCAGTAAAGTACACAAAAAAAAAATTCATTACCAAAAATTATACTACTGTATAAATCCTATATAATACTGTATAAAAGCAATTAAGTCAAATTTCAGTTTTAGTATTATTTTTACTAAAATAATTGTTAAAAATTACTCAAAGGAAGAATACAATGAAAGTTGACCATTGTAACATTTTTATATTATTCCAACTTGAACAAATCGTAGAATAAAATCATCTAAATATTTTTCTCTCTTTCACCTATATATGGAATATATAGTAAGATAAAGAATTGTGATCGTAAGAAATTTCTAATTTCAGTTTTCGACGAATACAGATGAATCCAAATAACCAAGTCTCGCAAAATGGTCTTACGAAGATGTAGGAAAGTGAAATTTAATATTTATGACAGGAATATCCCTGGGGTGTTTCAGAAGTGGAAGGTTTTTTGATATAATCGACCGACCAAAAGTGCAACTGTATAAAATCGATGTTCACAATTTTTTTTATTAAACTCGGCTGGTCAATTTACAATTAAATGGTCATCAATATCAGAGAGATCTTCTACAAATTAAAGTAGTATGCCAGGGATTATATGACGAATTTTTAATCATTCAATACACAAAATGTAAGATCATAATGTCTACTATCAATGTATTAATTTATTTTTTTATCTCAAATTTAAAAAAAAGTTAAAATCAATTTAAATTGGGTGAGAACTATTTTTAGTGGAGAGCTGGATAGGGGTAAGTCATAAAAAAGATCTAGCTCATTCCAGTGAGTGGTTCTGATCCTATCGATCTCCGAAAAGAGAAGTTTTCTCATCTCCTATTATCCCCATCTCATTGCTATCCAGGCATTTTATTACCCCACTTTACTATTTTAAAACATAAGCCCTCACAAAAGTGAGCGCGTTAAGAATAATTCTGGAATTAAAGTAGAAAAAAAAGATTGGTTAGGCAGATGCGATTTTTGTTTGGTATTAGATTCACTTTTTTTTTTACTAACATATTTTATTTTATTGCAGGGACTTAATACAATCAGCCAAAAAATAAGGGCATTAAGTATTAGTGTTCAAATACTCATACATAAAATATAAACAGAAATGGAAGAAAAAATGTAAATACTAACAATAGTACTCACTGAATTAAAATTTAAAATAATAATACTAGAGAAATATGTAAAGATACGGTAATACTACCTCGATTTGAGTAAGTAAAAATTTGAATATATATAACTGATTACATAATAAAAATAAAATAATTTATGTACTAGATAAAAAAAATAAATTTAAGTAACAATAAAATAAAAACACATTCACACCTGGATAGAATATTTACATTCTGCAGGGGAACTCCGCACCGAACCTTGCCATCATCCCCACGTGGGCCATTATAAAAATATACCGTCATGTCAAAAATCCCATTATTGCCGGAAGGGCATTTTAAGGTAAGTAGTGGGATCCACTATGGGTGGGGACGCATTGTGGCGTTTATTCGCCATCTGTGTGGTGAAGGACCTCTCTACTGGTGATCGGGAGAAAGGTTTTTTTCCCTCACTTTCTTATTAATTTTATTGGCTCAAAAATATATTTATGCATACAATAATACAAATAAAGACATTTTTAGTCCCTCAAGAACATTTTAAAGTTGGTTGTTGGAACAACTGTGGGCGGGGAAGCATTTTAGCCCTAATCACCGTCTGCATTGTCACGAGTGGGGAGGGACCTCTCTATTAGGGAAATTTTTTTTTTCTCCTGGAGTTGAGGTTAAGATGGGAAAACGGCTTTAGGGAAAGCTCTTTTACTGCTTTGGTAATGCATTTGAAGAGGGGACTATATTTGTATATTTTGGATAAGAGGTTGTGTGTTAGTCTAATGGTGTCGGGGTATTCCAAGTTTGTTGTTCAGTAATTTGTCCTCAATCTAGTCTGAGGCTGTCTGTGTGGGACTAATATCTTTGTGGCCGTCCTTTCGGTGTAAAAAAAAGTGTCAGTGTCCTGAATAGTGAGTTTGTGCAGTAGTGGAGGCTAGCACAGAATGTGATGTGTATCCTCGTGATGACTCTGTCACTGTCGGTAATTCGAGTATCGTATTTATGTGGTCAGCCGAAGAGTAAAGGCAATGAAGTATGTCGTACTCATGCTCTGAAACAGTTTTAGCTTTTTGGCTGTTGTTGATGCTATGTTGGTCAGCATAGGTGTAGGTAGATCACGGCTGGCCTGGTCATAAATACTTGTATAAATCATTAATTTGAGGCGGAGGGAGAGATTAGGAGAAGTTGGCTAGTGATTAAGCCTGTAAGACTTAGTCCTAACCAGCTTGATTATGAAGGGTGATCACCAGGTATACTATGCTCTCTACTGGTTTATTATCGTTTCCTGCTACCTTATAGACTTTAGCTAGAGGGCGCTTATTTTTCTGAAAGGAGAAAATAATAAAGTCAATCTTCTTGTTATTAACTGTAATATTCAGTTTCTCAGTGATATCAGTATAAGCTTCCTCCGCCTGCCATTGAGCTTTCTCTGCATTTACTAAGTTACTGCATACTATAAATAGTTATATCGTCGGCGTACGCCGTTATAGTAGCATTATTGTACCAACAGTTCCAGTTGTATATATTGAGAACAGTAGTATGGGTAGCACAGACCCTTGGAGAACTCCACAGGGAAAAGTTTTTTTTTCCCCCTAAGCCCCAAAATATGACGGTGTTCTACATAACATGGTGTCGGAAACAGAGCTCCTGTTCGTACTTCGATATCCCGCTTATAGTGTCCTGCCAACGACTCGGCTTGCTCAGCAAGGATCAGAAGGCGGTCTCTGTCATGTAAGCGAAGGTCAGCTTAGTTGCCTAGGTAAGCTTCCAAAATTTCCTGTAGTCCTCAGCCGATCATGCCATATCGCGGTCTTCTACTGGCATAGGAGATTTTTGATTTGGGAGATTGTCTCTGGAGCTCTAATGGCGGTTTTTCAGGTTCCGCCTGCGGATGAGTGTCATAATGTGGAGCGAGGGTTTCAGGAGGTGGGAGGGGGGAGTTTTGGTTGTAGTTGGGGCTGGCTAAATATCCAGACTCCATGATGGCTGTTGTGAAGTGGTCGATAAGGTTGCCTACTTCCTCCAAGGTCTCCAGTCTATGGTAAACCTCATCTTTGAACCGGCTTCAGTTGGTCTCCTGGTAGTTGAACTTCTTAGACGTCGGTTCAGGGTTGCTCCCGTGTAGATCACCTGGCGGTGATCCGACGAGGTAAAATCAGCAACGGAGCAACTTGTGAAGAGATGAGGCTGCCTAGTCAACAGGAGGTCGAGGAGAAGACTGTCCCAAAATGGCGGTAAGTCCACACAGGCACCCACGTGCCTGGGTGAGCTACGGTTTAGGTGGTTTTCACCAGATGTCTTTCAGCAAGGGTCGCTGAGGTGTTATGCCATAGACTGGTGTTAAAATCTCTTGCTAGTGTTTCGTTTTCACTCCACAAAAGGCAAAGGTTCGTTATGTCGGCTCCTAATGGTTTTGGTGCCTGAAGTAGTAATAGTATAAACCATGAGATAGTCGCTACAAACTGAATAATCAATAATCCCCTAAACATTTTATACTCCCGGGTTAATTTTAGAAAGAGCATAAATCCAAAATTTTGAAAAAAACAAAAATTTCTTTTAGGAAAGGAGGGAGTTGAATTATTGAATACAATTTTTGCATACAATACATCCTAATTTTTAGAATTTTCAAGCATTCAAATTGTAGTGTTAAGACATTTTTTTCTATACTTCTAAAACCCTATTTTGGCACTTATTCCCTTTATAAAATAAATCATACAATTTTATGTTGGAACTAGCGAATGTATGTTTTGTATTGTTTGAATGTAATTGTATATTTGACATGAATCATCATTCAATTTTTTAAAGTCCATTGAATTACAGTTTCATTTGAAAAGCCTTCATTTTGACTAATCAAACTTAATTTTTAAAACACTATTTTATGAATTATCATTAAACAGGTACAATAAAATTCATCAAGACTATATCTTTCCAACTTACCATTTTTATGACTTTCAAGTGATTTCTGGAAAAATTCACTACATGTTCTCTAGTTATCGATGTATTAATAAAACTAAAAGGGCAAATGGTAGTAAGATTTGTAAAATAAATCATCAGGTGATTTTATCAGAAAGAATGTAATTTAAAGTTATGTAAAGTAAAGTTATGTCCCAATTTATTATCATTAAAATTAGGAACTAAACATTCAAATATTCTATTCTTATTTATTAAAAAAACAAATAACAAAGTGAGCTCAATAAAGCGAACATATAAGAACTAAATTAGGAAAAGGTGGAAAGACAAAACTATTCTTTAAAAAATATGAATCTTGTTTTCTAGACGATTTTATTATTTAAGGATTAGAAAATGTTATTTCAGTAAGGGAAATTTGTCTTAATTAAATTAAATATTTTAAATCTAAGGAAGAAATAATAATTTATGAAAAAACAGTGGATACTTGATGAAATGAGTATATGTATTTGAAAAGATGAATTAAAAAATATCGTTTTGCACCAATTAGGTAATTCATAAAAAAATAAAAAAAATAAAACAGGTTTCTATTTTTGACACATTTCATCTTATCAAGGTCAATTTATTCTACCTTACCTAAAGACTTTTCACTTAATAAAGAAAATGGTTAGTTTAGATACACTGCAAATCACAGCGCCTTGATAATAAAGCAAAGAATTCTTTTATAACTTGTGAAAAACCTTACTAACTGAAAAAGTTATAAATTGCTGCATTTCTAATAAGTAAACCATTCATTATGACTAAATAAACTACATTGTATGATAAAAAAAACTAAGATGAATATTGTAGTTACCATTTTACAATCCATTTAATCCCTTTCATCCTACTTTTTCAAAAACGGGATGCTGATTAAATTACCTTTATTTCTCATTGTAATTGATCTTTAAGCTGAAATGTGGGATTTTATTAATTTTCACTTATGATAATTGATGACAATCAGTGGTTCAACATAATCTTCTTCATATGTTTTACAGTTTCAGTCAAAAACAGAGAATTCAACATGATAAGCCAAAAAAGTAATTCATTTTTTAAAAAATAATATAATAATTGAGGTATTATAGTTTTCTTATTACATCACTTTTTATTGGAAGTGATCTTTGTCGCATATAATGTAAGTATTTTTAAGTGCATTTTTTAAAATTTATGAGGAATTGTATTGAGCACCCCATTATTGGGACAATGAACATGTAAAGAATATATAAGGTTCTAGGCTTACGTTTTTTTTTTTTTAGAACAAATACTGTTTAAGTAGCTATTTCATTTATTGAATTTTCTGATGAGGAGTTCAGAGATGCATTTTACTTATCGAAATGTTGAATAATACTCTTATTTCAAACAAAAATAGTGATATTGAAGATGAGACCTATGCTAAAGTCAACCACCTATCCACTAATGAACTCGAAGCAAATTGAACTAAAAGATAATGAGCACTATGGCACTGACATATATAAAAATGAACAGAGTTGAACATTTATCAGTTAATGCTTATAAACTGTAAAAGAAACGTTGTGTCCCAGCAACTGGTAAGTAATTCATCGACATAAATTATTAGATTCTAAAATAATAACAGGATTGGACCAGTATTTTTTAAATACAACTACCAACAATGCAAGACAGATGTTTTAAAATTTAGGAGCTTACAAAGTGATTTATAGGCCATCTAAAATTTGTTTCTTGTGAATTTATTGCTTATCTTATCATTATTTGTGCTCACTTATTTGATGCCTTACAAAAAACCAAGCAATTTAGGATGACCTAGGTTTCACACAAACATTTATAAAATATTCCAAATGAAAAGACCTTTGGAAGAGGGATATTATATTATATCAAGCTTCACCCCAACAAGATGTGTAATTTGTAAAAAATATATACTAGTGAAAAGCGCAAAACATATGCAAAAATGTGAGTGCAAATATTTAACCACTTGGATTATGTGGGAACAATGGTTTTTCATGGCACATAAGGTTCAGCAATATTAATTGTATAAATTTTTTGTTTGTCATTAAATTCTTTTTAATAGCTTGTCTAAATATTAACAATATACCTTAACCTTCAGGTTTTCAAGCCACAATTTTGGGGCAGGGGATAATACCCCCGCACGCATCATATCAACTTCAAGCAGTGATTTTGAGTTGAAATTTTGGAAACGAATGTTGGAATGTTTAACTTAGGCCAATAAAGCATTGTACTGAGTTTCAATGCAAAATAATAGTTTTTAAAAAGCTGGGATAAAATGGGTTAACTACACTCAAACGGAGATACTACATTCTTACTAAGCAGAGCATAGCATTCCCAAAGGCTAAAATTCAACTTTAGAAGGAAGAAAATAGAACTGACCAACCTTCTCTTGAATGATGACATAAACACTTAAATTAGTATAGACTATTTACAAATAGAGTTAATGAAAAAAGTTCCCTAAGAATTGTGCCTTAAACAGTACAAGTTCAAATTATCAAAGGATTTATCAAGATTTATAGGGTATTCTTTTTTATTTCTAGATTATCTTTGAGCATATATTTTACCATCTGTTCACAATAATAAAAAATATTTTGGAACATCCATTAATTCTCCAAATTTAAAACTTATCCTTAAGTTTTGAAACCAAGTTCCAACAATGCAGATATAATGAGTTGATTAAATATAAAGATTCATAAATGAAACAATTTATACCTAAATTTTTTGTTCAATTGATATACTAAATTAGAGCGCATATCAACATAAAACAAATAATTTTTTCCCCTAATATCGCAAGATATTACTAATTCTTATTACTTACTAAAGTCACACTGAGCATGAGCTCCCAATGATATAATCAAAACTCATGTTGAAACAAACATAATAAAATAAATGCAAAATTGATTTTACATCAGTAACAATATTATTTCCTTTTTCTCCAATATTATTTACACATATTGAATAATATCCAGTGTATGTAAATAAACATAAAAAAACAACATTATAATCAAAGTAAGTTAGGAGGTACAAAAACTAAAACACGTGAATTATATAAATAATAAAACATTGATTTATTATAAAAAAAGTAGTTTTCACTTATAATCAAAATAACAAAAGAGATGAAATCTAACAGTCTCTTAATTTATCACAATTGCCATTTAATACTATATTAATTTCATAATATTTAAATTTCATTGAAAATCCCTGATCTGGAAATTCGGAGAAGTTCATTGGACATTAAATCAGCAATAAATTTTAAAGCTGTTTTGTCTTGAAAGATTTTTGTTTCCTTCATCATTTCACAAGACTCGTATGAGTTAACTACAGCAAGTGAAGAAGAAACATCCTCGAAATATTGGTCACTAAAAGCAGTAGGGTTGAGAACAGCAGTTCTGTAAGGATGATGCTTCGTACAGAGTGTCTTTTTCAACATCATGGGCCATGACTGCTTAGCCCGCTTATCATTTTTTAATTCAGTACAGCACCTCTGAATTTCCAAAGAAAATTGAATACTTCTACTAAGACCTAGATGATTAAACAAAGAGATAATATTTTTACCCTTCTTTGGTATAATATATTCATCCCAATGTAGAAATGTGACAATATCTACTTGATCAAATACTCTATAAAAACAATCAAGTTTAATGAATTCTTCTTCGACTTCAATATCATCAATCGGGAATTGAAAATTAAGAAAAGAGAAAGATCTTAAAAAATCTGTATTTAGAAAAAGATTTTCTAAGATACCAAGGATACCATGATGCATACCATTGTCATATACTATAACATCGTTAAATCCAACTAATTTGTGATAACTAATGAACTCGATTATATTATTTCTTTCTAGACCAGAAATATCAGGAAAAACACAAACAGCAGCATTATTTGCTTTTTCATGTTTCAGTTTATAATAGATAGGTATGAAATACTTCTTATTTGGGATTTTATCAACAAATACAAACATGTAAGGAGATCCCTTAACACTGTTAGTTTCAACTTCACAAAAAAATTCATTTAAAAAAATAGATTTTTTTGTTTTTTTGGATGTGTATGAAAACTTTCCTGATATTGAGAACAAAGAACCTCTAAGATGGTACCAAATATGACAATCATATTTAGAATAATCATTTTCCACTGATGATACCCCTAATGCCACAGATTTACTGTTTTCGCTGTCATTCCTCCAGAATGCTGAAAACACGTAGAATTCTTCAATCTTTACCCAGTGGTGGGAAGGACGTGAAAATAGGTTATTGTACTTGAATTTTTCCTGAATACTCTTGTTTAGAACCAGGCAGTCATCTCCAAAAGTGTCGAAACCGAATAGTTCCCCAATTTCGAAAGTGCTCCTCAGTTTTTTATATTCACTCCGATAGATTAGAAAACCTAGCACACTGATGGTAGTAATAATAAACACAGCCAGCCGATAGTACTTTTTCATTGCTCATTTCCGACTAAATTACCGTTATAGTTAAGTTCAGACGCCTTGTTTACAATCAGCAAAAGACTGAACTGTTGGTAACAGCACCGTAACCTCCAGTTGACAATCTATCGATTCACAACACCTGTGATCGATTATAAACAAATTATTGTGTTAGAGATACGTATAACAGATATAGTCATATAAGATAAACTATTGATAACTAAAGTTTTGATAAATTAATGATATATTAGCTCTTATACATATGTGAGACACGTGGGGAGTTATGGACTTGTGGAAACCGATATTAATGTAAATTTCTGGTAACACGAGGTTGAAAAATATAGTAAAGATATTCAAGAGTTCATGCCAAGTGAAGTTTTTTTTATTTAATACACCTAGGTGCGGTGAAAAAAAAAATTGTATATTTTCTGCATGATTTTATGTTATCATTTTATGACTGCGCTCTGAATCCATTTTAAACAGCAAACTATATGTTTTCTTACTTATTAATAAGGAAAAAAGATTACTGATTAAATAAATTTAAATGTATGAAGAACAACAAAAACCTATACACTAAAAGTTCGTAACAACTTTTTTTTTTTAAAGGAAAAAGTAAGTTAGATTCACTTCAGGGCTCCTTTAAAACCACTAGGTACGAATTTCCTTGTAAATAAATAATTTGAAATTCCGGAACATTTTTTTTTTTTTTTTTTTCTGGCGAATTCTTACTTAAAAACTTCTCACAATTTTATCTAAACCTATCGTTACTAGAAATGTTGGAAAGCTGAATTTCTGCTCATCCAATCCATTACAGCACCTTTTATATTTTATGTCTTTAAAATGTCTTAGTTTCAAATAAGGAAAAGTTTCTTTTTCGGAAGTTATGTTTTACATCTTTGGAAACACAATCAGGAAAGCATTATATATGTATATATATACATACATACATATAGTCAGGGAAAAACATAGACTTTTGAATATTTTTGGATCGTTCTTTCTTCATAACACTGACTATAGTTCTTCTAGTGTGGCAGCGTAGTTTAGATTGAAATTTTTCCTCTATATTAGCCTTCACAAAATATAGGACTAAAAGCGACAACATGACAAAATGTGTTGAAGCTTTTAGTCCCGACATAGAGAACAATAGTTCGGCTCAACCATTCATGCGTCATTAGTTAACAACGTTGACCGTCTCTTGTTGATTATTACTCCAGTTATTAGGAAAGATTAATGTTAAGCCGTATCCTTTATTCACTGGTTGTATCTTGTTTTTTTTTCTTATTCTTGATGAAGGCTAAAAATTCTGGACTAAACGTCGTCATTAATAAATACGTTTTTAAAACTTATTTGTGTTATTCTCTGACCACACCCTCAATCATCTCATATATATTATCCACGATCAGCTATCTTTTCGTGATTATATTTTCTAATTTCTTGAAGATGAGTGACCAACAGCCCAGCCTGTTGCTGGTGAGGGAGATTGAAGCACATTCCATTTTATATAATTTTCACTTTCCTGACTTTAGATGAAGCATGAAACGGAGAAGCCATGGATGTAAATCGGGAACATAGTAAAACCTGTTTTGTAGTAACAAACAACCACTTCTAAACATTATTTTCAAGGTATGGTTGTACCCAAAACTTTCTCACTGTTATTCTCCTCTCCCTGAAATAATAATACAATATGATGATCCCATCATCGCTTGAGTCTTGTGAAGACTTTTTCGCTCGAAATTCATGACGACACTGAACGCACTAGAGGTTTTGATAGCTGATGAGTAGCCTCGTTTGTGGAGTCTAGTCACCACTGAGTCTGTAACTGGTCAGTAACCCGAGTTATCGACTGGTTTAGTTTCTTTCCAGTAGCTCCGTTTGCATACAGCCTTAATATTAATAATGAAATTTCGATTGATGATAAGCTTTATTTAAGAATAGTATTGGTATTAAAATAATTGTTTTGGACAATCTAAATATAATTCGTTACGATGTACTGTGAAACAAAATGTCTTCTGCGACTAGTGAGTTAGGTTGTTCTGGAAAAGTTGGTAAATTTCTAAGACCCGCCTTATCTTATGTCGGCTATAATTGTATAATTATGAGAGCGAGGTTTAAATACTATGCACCCTTATGAAGAATTGATGGTTTTCCTGAGAATGAATCGTTATTGGACATAAGGCTTCAAAAATGTTGCAAGAGGCATCTGCCCCGATTTCTTAATATTAAGACTACACAATTTTTTTCTTCCGATACACTGATCATCAAGTCTAAGGGGGAATGAAGAAAATATCAGTAACCACTTTCGTCTCCAAGCAGAGGCCCTTCTAAGCAATGCAGTCTTGATAATTTGAAATCGACCGGGGAAGCTCTCTTGAATTAATCCTACTCTAAGAGGCTCCCTTCTTAGTAAATAACATCAAACCTCAATCGTATAAATATTCATTTAATTTCCAGTACTCAAGTATCTCAAGTTCCTTGCTTACCTTTAACTACCTGACTTACTTGCACCCCAATGCCTTGTTTTCGTTAGAATTGAGAACAGTAAATATTAAACTGTTACGTTTAAGCTGTAGTGCCCTTTCTTTGTTCAGTGATATACTTGAATTAAACAAGGAGGAGGGGGGGGGAAGGAGCAGAGTCGTCCATTTGATTTAGTACAACTTTTTAGACTAACACATATACTTAAACAACTATTCACTTTAAATATCAATTGGGAATAAAACTCCAGAAAGAGTTCAAATAAGAATAATATTCATCGAGGAATCCAAATTAATATCCTTCAGTTCTCGAAGGAACAATTTTTATTACATATATATCCGTTCAATAATTTGCAAATTCAGGTGTCTTCAGCTCCAAATCACCGAAAGAAAGAATTTTGAAATTGTTCGTTCATGCATTAAACAGAGAGATATGTCATGTTTATAATTTTACAAATATACAATAATACAAGCCCAAAGATATTTTAATTGCAATCTCCGATAAATTACTGTAAGTCCTCGAGTGCTGGATTCAGAACAGTGCTAAGTTTGTCTGAGGTAGAAGAAATCCAAACTAGAAGGTAAAAATTCTTGTCTGAAACTTTAATATGAATATAATAAAAATTATACTATAATAATTAATTAGTTTGCAATAATAAAACAATATTTAAAACAGTAGCTGTTAAATATAAGAAATTAAAAATTCACGAGATACAATTGATTCTTGACTTTAAAGCCGTTATCAATTAATCCAACATATTTTGTTTTTATGTTATGGTTAATATTAGTTTTTTTTAAAGAATCCTGATAACGGGAAATGTTTAAATAACATAAGACCCGTTTCAGTAAAGTTAAACGTAGTCGAAATACTCTCACGAATTGCTGACATTGCCAACGTCCTTTACAAAGGAATATTTATTCCTCCATCCATTTAGTCATCGTTACCAATTAAATATTTGGAAAACTTGAAAACGTTTGTTTGCATTCACTACTGCTGTTTTCCGTCCCAAGTAAATGTTTGGTTTGTGTATGAAATGATAATTGAAATTTCTTTTGAGATCCGATCTGAACTACATAGTTGTGTCCACATTAATCTAATCCCACTTTAATTAACGTCATACAAGAATAACTTTGTGTTTAGAAATGTTTAGAAAGTGATTATAAATTAATTAAAACGTATAACAACTTTGTAACTACATGAGACTATTTCTCATATATAATACTTGTATATGCTTTTACTTTCCTATCAACATTTACTTATGATTTTTTACCGCCAAAAATTTAGATTTTCTGTACTTTTTCAGTTGTTCCCTAGATATGAGTCCCTTTTGGGACCAAAAATGCATTTTTATTCTTTGACCGGTGAAAAAGTCGGTACCTTTGATTATTAATTCATTTATTTTCCCTCACATGATCTCAATGTATTTCACGTAGTGAAAATTTTTTTTTAAATACATATTTTATACTTAATAGTTATTTTCTAATAGTATATTTTGTTACATTTTTATGGAAAAAATTAAAAAGAATTGTTTGGTTTGGGTTTCTTGATTTACTAATACAGTTATATAAACTATAACTTCTGTTTGATCACCTTGAGAACTCTAAGAAAGTTACTGAGCAAATTTATAGTGTTCTATAAGGAAACTGGAAAAAAGAATTCCTACTCTTTAGATCTAGTTTATGTCCTATTAAAAATTATCATTTATTGTTAATTAAAAGTTTTGAATAGGAATTATATTATATTATCCATTTTATTATTATATTTTTACTTTCTGACAATAAACTAACATTGCACAGAAAAAAAATGATATTTCTTTGCCTACTGTAACTTTTTTTCAACATGTTATACCAATTACATGAATTTATTCATTAACATTCTTCATTATTCTTCTTGAGCGTAATAATAATCTATGATTTATTTAGGACACATTCTCTGAAAATATTGTCATTATGTGCCCAGCAAGATTTATATTATCCTAAACTCTTCTTTGAGTTGTCTATTCGAACTTTAGACGTAAAATAAAGTTTGAATTGCAAAAATCCCTTGCAAATAAATTCTTTATTGGTTTTCCTTTCCTATATAAGAAGAGATATAATAATAACTTGAAGTTGTTTACATAATTATTTTCATGAATCATTATGAAATTTAATAAAGTTATTTTGGCACTTTCGCAATTTATGTTTGTTTTAAGGTTTTATTAAACTGGAATCCATTCATTATTGTTTCAGTAATAATTCTTTTATGCACCTACGACGGTTGGCATGCGATTCGCCAAATTAAATTCATAATAAAAAAAATAATTTACCAAGTGGTTTTGTTTATCATCGTTATTCAATTAAAAACAATATTGAAAACACAACACAGATCTACACCAATCTGATGATTACATATTTTTTCAATCAAAATTAGCTGTAAATTATTTATTAAAATGTAATTTAAATAGCTTTAAATAAGTATTCTTTACATTAAATAGTGCGAAAATATTCGGTTTTTTCTTTGGTTGAAAAAGAAGCTTTAGAATTTTTTTTTTTTTTTTTTTTTATGGAAGATCACTAATTTCAAACTATAATAGTCTACAAAGTATTAAACTCTATAAATTTTCAATTATCAGACACTAATTAACAATAATAAATAAAGCTGAATAGTTTGTTTGTTCATAGTACCAATTTCAGGAACTACCGGTCCGATTTAAAAAAATCTTCTTATGTTGCATTAGACTTCTTTTTGGTGAACGATTTAGGCATAAAGCATTACTCATCGACCCATAGAAATGAAGCAGGAACCAAATACATAACAATAAGCTTTTATAGGTGCGTACGTGGCGTAATCTTTATAACATATATCTTCATATCCCTGGAAGCTTAATAGCTATAGTATATAGAGTAACCTCCATACTATCTTTTTAGCAAGTTTAAAATTATTGAATGAAAACTTTATATTTTTCAAATGCATATAGGAGGGTAAATGCTATTGACTACACTCCTTTAACCATACCGCTGCGTGAAACCAACTTAAATTAAACAAAAAAGTGAGAAAACGTATAGCTTTGTTTTAAATAAATTTAGATTGTTGACAAACCTTAATTTCTTTTTTCAGATATTTGGTGTATTTTGTTTTTAAATGAAGGTGAATAAATAAATAAATATTATCTTTATTAATATTATCATTTTTTTTCTTGTGTCTAAGCAGGAGATGAACTCATACGAGAGACGGAGATGGATGAAGGTTCTGTGTTACAGGATTGTGACAGACCTTAATATGTACAACTACTATTTACTGAGTAATGTATACAGCTTGTCTCCTAGAATCGACAGCTTTCTAACAAATAGTCTTATCTCTCATATAAAGAGATATGTATGAACAGTATGAAAAAGATTAAGGTTAGGAAAGGAATAGGTTATGCCATATGACATCTGAAGGGCACCAGTTACATGTTTATATACTCATATATAACTGGTGCCCTTCCTTTGTCATAAAGCATAAAAAAGGAATAGGTTAGAACTAGAAGACGAGGTTGTTGTTAGTGGGAGGTTTCCAGAAATTAAAACCTTTGATGTGTGGTAATAAACTTTTTATATCCCAGAGAGTCTATTCCCTTGTCAGAGATACATTTTTATTGCTGTTAATTGGTGATTTTAACCATAACTATTTATTAAAACACCTTTATTATAAAAAAATGTATTTATAAAGCCACAAGATACGATGATATATATACTATTCCATGACTCTAGATTGGAACTCGACGATGAAAGGCACAAATTAAAGAGTAAGAATTTTTTTTTCCTCATAATTAAAATAACTATCAAAGTGACAACGATTTCTGTCAAGTCAGTTTTATTTTATTTGTTAGTATTTGGTACCATCGTATTTCCAAATGAATTTCGTGTGTGATTCGGCTAATGGGATACACTTTGTTAAATATCCGTTGTGTGTATGAGACACATATGTAACACAAATTTTATGAAAACAGGAGGCACAGCTAGTGTGTGGACTAGCCATTATGTAGAAAATTGCAAAACGTTGTAATAAAACAAGTTTCCATCTTTTTTAAAATAACGAAACGGATATTACAAGAAAAATATATGTTTCTTTAGTAAGTTTAATTACGTTTAATAAGCTCATAAATCCCTCTCGATTTTTCTTCCTTATCCTTTAAGGATCCAATGGCAGACATATTGTTCTCGTAGGTCGCCTATTGTGGGTCTTCATGAGGATTAGTTGACATGTCATCATCTCCTTACAGGAGCTATTGTCTGGAGGATGTAGGAGGGTATCGTGTGGCCTATTCCAGGGTGTCGAGTAGATGTCGGCTTCCATTGTCGTTCTCATGATCAGAAATGGAGTAAGGATGTCTGGGGTTAATAGAAAAGCTAATGAACATACCGTTTAATAATTGAATTTCACTCTTTATACTGAATACATCAATAAACATTTGTTTTTCTTGATAGGTTTAGCGCAATACTATATAAAGGGAACATATGAAAATAGGCGTAAGTATAAATATTTCATAAGTGGTGTTTATTTA
Source organism: Halyomorpha halys (assembly GCF_000696795.3). Lineage (NCBI taxonomy): Eukaryota > Metazoa > Arthropoda > Insecta > Hemiptera > Pentatomidae > Halyomorpha > Halyomorpha halys. Next base: position 394,668 of record NW_027109321.1, read on the forward strand.
GGATTTCATATTAATTAACACAATAACATTTAAATGAAGAACATCAATTTTTAACATTCTTAACCTAGGAAGATATTTTTTTTTAGATTAAAATTATAAAAGAAATGGTGAGATTGGTGATTATATATATATGACAAAATAAATTAATAATTATGTCATATGGTTATTTTATGGCATTTGATATTTTCATTTATCGTCAAGTTCTAACTTACTTTATTTGCTACATTACTTAGATTATCCGTTCCTATCTGATATTCTTATTTACCAAACCGAATATGAAATACAACGAATAAAAAAAAAAAAAAAAAAGGAAAATCGTGAATGACTTTTGGCACCCTGTCATCATCAGGCGAGAGGAATGTTTTAACAATGACTCGGTTGTAGGGTCGGATTACAGCTGTCACCACTTAAAAAGTGGCGGGAACAAAAGACTTATTAAGCCGTAATTAATTGCTGGAGCCTGGGCATAAACCCGGAGACCACTGGCCCTCGTTGGACAAAGTATTGCTGATCGAGAGCTCTGTCACCAGCACGACCGAACTCGTCGCCACTCGCTATATATTGTCTGCTTTATTAGGGCGACTTGTTTCCCGAGGCAGCAATTGTTGTTCGCTCACCAGTGGTGTCCGCTTCTGGGAATTTATCCCTCCGATGTTTGAGCTAGCTTAATGAATTGAATGAATGAAAGTACCAGCATCGGTTAGATAGAAAAAACAAAACAAAAAACTATACACTCAATGAAGGGTTAATATCATTACAGTTTCAAAGCTCCATTTAGATTTTACATTTAATTCTACGTGTAGATGGGGTTATTTATACTTTTTAAATTTCGTATCCTAAAAGTTTTAGGTCGAAAACTGTCATGCAAAATTTCATTTTTTTTTATAGTGTACTATATAGGCTCACTCGTTAAGTGTTTTCCACACACAAACGGATTATCTATTAATTAAATACCAATAGAAAAATGTGTATATCACTTCCATAGTCTTACCAACCGCAATTGCTTTTCAATGATGACACGACTCATGCAGTAGACACGTGACTAAACTTGAGGTGAGCACATAATACCTACATATTAATACTCTTATTTTTATGTATTTAATACGCTCATTAAAATTTAATAATAAAAACGGCTAAAATCATTTCACTATTTTCAAAATGAAAGGAAATACGTCATTTTAGAATCATGTATTCTCATTAATTTTTATTTTTTAAACATTTCATAAAATAAATCTAAACAACTCTTATTTTATTTGTAGTAATTTGCTCACCCCTTTTCTTTCAACATAATGCTTATTAGGCGTACCATTGTATTTTTCATGGGAAGACGAAATAGTATGGTGATAAGAGTTTAGAAAGTTTTGTTTTAACATTTGAAACATTGACTTAAGTAAAAATATGAATAAATTATGAGATAGTTTGTTTTTATTTTTTGGATAGGACCTGTTGAAACATCTATTGTAACATGAGCAATATATAATACACAATTATATAATAAAAAAATCACTTCGTGAAAGAGTTGTTGCAGAGAGATGATAAAAAATAGACATTTGATGAAATCCCTAAAATTTAAATAGAATTTATTACTGGTAGACGTCACAAATCAACAGTTTGTTTTATTAAAAATGAATGAAAATTATTAGTTATTATTACATTTACTAAAAATATAGTTTTTGTTTTAAAAATATTAGCTTAAGTACCGATCTCTTTTGTTAATTAGTTTCAAATTATTAATTTTGGTTTCAATGGTTATTGTTATATTACCTATTCTACATTTAGTGGTGCAAGGATTATTATACAAATAATTTTGATATATAAACAATATTATTTCATTTTTTCACTAAAAAAGTTAAAGGATTTGATTAAATCACTTACCTTCTTTAGGGAAATCACTCCACAGAGCGATTATCTTTACAAATTCTGTAAATAGAACATCTCTATTTGATCAGGGGATTCGATTATTTCCCTGAGACAGGGCCATATATAGTGTGATACTGAACATATCAGCAACTAACTATAAATATCTGCCCTGTGTATGTAAACCCTCATAAACATACAGGTTTCATCACCTTAAAGATTAATCTCAAAGATGATTAATTCTCTTTGCGACTGGTGAATACTGTCACCTTCGCACTGGTTACAAAGAGTTTGTCAAAGATTTCTTTTCTCGAGAGAGGGTCCACTGAATGAAAGAACAAATATAATAGAAGTAAGGTCAGAAGAAATCCACTCATCAGAATGTAGGAAAACTGCATTGCGATATAATGTTAGAACTTAAAATAATTGAAATGCGAGACAATGTTTTTATTGTGAAATTAATAAAGATTTTGAATTCACAGTCTATTAACCTTTAACCTTTCAGAAAAATCATTTAAGGAGCTATCTATCTGCCTTTTTTTTTTCTTTTTTTTTTTTAAACAATTCTACAATCCACAGTTCAGTAATATTGTTAATAAAAAGAGTATTCGAAAATAGATAAGATGAGTCATATCTCAAGATTTAATATAACGAAATGCCTGAAAATAAAACTGACTCATAATACAAGATTCCAAACGCAAATATTTCAATCTTAATGATACCTTAATTGTTCATAGCCGAGTTCTACGTAAATTTTTAATGATTATTTAAAAAAAAAATATTAAAATAGTAATTGTTATCTGACCCGAGGCTTCGGATGGCATTAGCTGCAGCTGTCGTGCCATAGTTATCACGCAATAGTTCTTAAAACTGTGGAAGTAAACCTACAAAATTTTTCTCAATAATATTTTAACTAGATTATCCTTTTGGCTGATTTATAATAAAGCCTTTGAGTCAATTTATACTGAACAAAGCCGTTTGCGTATCATTGTCATGTTATTGTGAGTATCGTGTAATTGGCCCGTGCCCATTCCAAGTAATATCAATAGACTATTTTCTTAAAGCTTCCACCTTTCATAATTTTAACAATTATTTAAAAAAAATAAGGAAGGATAAAAACAAATAATAATTTAATGGCTAAATGAATGTTATATACATAGATAGAGCGATTATAGAAATAGAGAGGGAGAGGGAATAGAAAAGAACAGAGAGAGTGAAACGGAGCTGGACTGGGTATAGTGATACTATGTTATGGGAATAAAAAAATGTTAAACAAAGTATTTTTTAACCCAAAAAGTTTCTGTTTTTTTTTTGTTTGTACCTGATCCTATTTATGTTATTAAACATGATTTTAGGCAATTTACTTGTCGGACACACTTCTGGTGTGACCTTCATTATTAAATTGCCCTTACTAATACTATTAAGTTTTTAATTGTGCAATCATGTTCTTGTTTGTTTGTCACGTTGCTGAATTGTTGTACTTGGAAGACGGATATCTTTGTCCATCTTTCCTGCGGTTTACCAAAGTTTTCTAGGTATATTTAAATAATCGTAATTTATTGATGAGATGTTCTGAATAGATCATAAATGATAGTCATTTAGACAAGAATTGTATATTTTTCCATCTCCTACAAACAAGAGGGGTCACATTAATCTACTGAAAATGTGAGATGTAAATAACTTCTTCCAAGAATGTATGATCGTGGGTTAGATTAGTGTTCTCATTATAAATATGTTGACCCAACGCTGCATTAAAGACTTAGAGGAGTTTCATATGATTAATTAATTATGAATTTATATAATTTTGTATAAGGAAGAATGTTAGTTGTATGAATTATCACGATTGGGCAATGTGCACTTTATTGATTATGTGATATTGAATAAATGAAGCATTATTAATAAGCAAAGAACAATGGGATAATGGAAGAATAGATGTAGAAAGAAATATTTTAGAAGTGACAGAACAAAGAAAATTAAGGTTATATGGTGTCTTATAGCAAATAGATAGAGGTCAAATCCCGAAACAGTTGTTGCTGGGAGGATGAACGTAAAAGAAAGAGAGTACGATCTCCTATAAAATAGAAAAATATAGCAGATGAAGATATTGACGGATTTATATTAATCAATATTGACGGAAGAGAAGGGAGTAGATAAGGGGAAATGGTTGTAGCAGCCTATTAAAGAGTTCTTAATGAGATAATATTTATAAACCTAAATTTAAAAAAAATTAATTGGATTGTTATTTATAATTCTATGTTTCATATACGATTAAATTGCACTATCTGCTTCCTATTCAAAGAGATAATTTCTTCGAAAAAAAAAAAAAGACATAGAAGAATTGCCAGCACATCAAGTATTGGATAAGAGGCAATAAACTAGAGTAGAGAATCCTGGACCAAGGGAGATTCTAGCTCACACGCGAGTACCTTATGGCAAAGGCGACACGGAATCAATGTGTCTCCTGCGGGATTCATTTATCAATGCTGCAAATCCTAACAGAATACTGTGATATTTACAGTATACCTGACCGGAATAAAATCAACTTAAGGATTATTATTAAAGTGATTTTTTAAAATATTAGAAGGTCGATTTCATTTCATAATAACAGAAATGTCTATGATAAGATATCAAATTTATTTTTATGAAAACTGTATACAAAGTTCTCAACACATTTCGAAATAATGGTATGGTCGGCATTTTTATATATTTCGTATTTATTTGTGATACATTACTAGGGAATAATGGTTTAGTTTAGTTTCAAAATTATATTTTTGTTAAAAATATAGACACATTCCTTTTATTTCAATGAAAAATACTTCACTTTTCAATTAATTTATCAATTCTTATCGATAAATAAACAGAATGCGTTGGAGCATTCCAATCACAAAGCCATGAGTCTCTAAAACTGATAAGTCGACGTTTCACTAATGCAGACATCATCAGGACAGAAAATAATTAATGTAAAATGCACGTAGTCAAAATTTTATCGGAGTGAAAATGAACGTAAAATAACACAGATGAAGAAGGTATGGTATGTTCACACAGATATCCACATAAAAAAGAAAAATTAGTGAAAAAAAAGGTTTTTTTATTATAGCCATTTACTGCTTTAGATTTTTACTACATATTATCTTTTGTATTATTTTTTCGTTTATGACTATTTTGTGATTTTAGTATAGAATTTTGATTTGTTTTTCATTTTTATTCTGATCAGCTATTGGAATGTAAATAACCTCATCTATGATTATATCAATGGCTTACTTCGCAGTGGTGGTAAATACATTTCCACTTACTTTATAAAGATGAGAGATTAGGAGAAGATGATAGGGGGTGCTGTGAGGAAATAAATAATAATTTATTTAACTTTATAAAAAGTAAAATTAAAGGTTTTCTTTTCAATGAATTTTTTGACAGAAAAAATAATTAATTGAAAATTTGTGATTTTCCTAAAAGAGAGAAACTTTAACTGTATTTTTCGTAAAGCTAGTGGTAATGTACTTAGCTCGACTGTGAAGTAAGTCATCGATATTCACTACCTTTTCTTTATGTGTGTGTCTCGACTGATGAGTTCTCTAGTAGCTATGTCTTTTCTGACATGCACTGCATTTTGTCTTCGTATTTGTGATTCTCTGTCGTAGTGATTTATAAATTGCTGAAATGTCGACTGATAAGTAGTTCTTCGGTAGTTAAAATGCTCATGGCTTTCTGATTGGAATCTTCCAATGAGGTTTTAGCAACTATTTTTCGAAACGTTTTTAATTTTATATTTATTGATTCAATTAAAAACTATTCCAAATATAATAAAGTTTAAACTCAGTCGAAATATATTTTAAACATTACTGTCTTGTGATAGTATAATATCGATAGTCTTGGTTTGCTAATTAGACTAACTGGTTATTAAATTCTGGAAGACCGGAAGGAGCTTTCCACTCTCCGAGCAATGACTGATTGCCCAGGTCCCTCCACCACAATCTACCCGTAGTGCTACGTCAGGTTGGGTTGGTTGCCAGCCAAGACTGCTTAACGTGGATAAATAGCGATCAGGTCTTGATTATCTAATAGATCCGAACTAAAGCCAACAATTTGATTAATAAACTGAACAGAAAACTTATCTTATGATTTGCCCGAAATTGAATTGATTCTTCAACTACTTTGTGTTGAAAATATTACAATCCGATTCTACTGAAAAATATTACTAATTAGCACTTCAATAATTAATAAAATAATTTTTCGCATTCAGCCAACCCAGGATAGAAAATCAATTAAGTAAATAAATTAGCATATTCAGTTTGGAAAGAAAATTGCATTAGTTACTGGGCTATTTTTAAATTTTGGAGAAGTATGATTACTACCATGCATAGTTGTCACCATATTATGACCGTTGGAGACGAGTAAGGTGAGCTTTAGGGGAGTCACTTTAGCATCCCTAAAACCTCAGCGGCTCTAGTTCGATTCCGGCTAGATAAGTTGACTTAATGGAGGGCCCACAGAATGACAACTCGACCTTCCCATTTGTTTAAAATAGGGCGGCAACCTGTTAGGTAATCCCACACCACCTGTATGTCAGAAATGGAGAAGCTAACTGAAGTTGTATATATTCTGTAAATTAAAATAGATTGGTGTTTCATGTATTCCTGTACGAAATCCCCCGTCTTGATTTCATAATACCAAACCCGAAAAAATGAAAAATGATGAATTTCGAGCATCATATTATGACCATAGCTTTGGCTAAGCTGAAGAACAATTTTTTTTTTAATTCGTATTGTTGATGTTATGCATCTAGAAATTAAATATTCGTTTATATTTTTTTAAATTATACTATAAAGGTCGATAGTTAAAAATAATTTGTAAGCCAATAAAAAAAAAAAAGTTACTGTCCATGTTAAAAAATAAACTAATGTTTGAATATTTATTCATCCACATAGTGTAAAATCCATAATTTTATCTGTGTTCACGAATAATTTACGTTTCATCCACAGCTTGCAGTTTAGTACCGCTAGGGTGAGTGTTTGAGCTGAAAGATAACCCTCGAAGATAAGGTGTGCTATAGATAAAGGAATATTATTTGTTTTTAATAAAAATGTTTGATCTTTTCTCTGTTGTTATTCAGTTTCACATTTCCAGAATAGGTCGGTTCAGAAACAATGATCAGATTATAAAAGAAAATATTATTTGTATGGGTTCATTTTGTTAGGTTTTTTTTCTAATTGCTAAACAGAGGTATTTCTGGGGCTCAGAGATATTCCTTTATTTGACAGGAATTCAGTTTGAACTCATGCTTCTCGGTTGTTTTTTTTTTTTTTTTAATAAAAACGTTCCTGGTCTGTTCTGATACAGAGGTAACGGACTCCCCTAACCGTGGTAGGGGAGGGACAAAGTTTAATTTCGTTTAGTTGGAGAACTATAGAAATAAGAATCGACCCCTGAGGCAGGGTTCAAACAGGCGCCCGTGCAGTCACATGACAGGTAAAAGTCCCTCATAATTAGTGTATGACATAGGTAGTTATGTATCACTCTAGGTAAAATGATTCTATACCTCACAGGTATAGAACACTATCATAGCTCCTCAAAGAGTAGAGGAAAGGAAGATGAACATAACTTTTCCTCCAAAATCAAGTATACTTATTGTACACAGCACATTGGATTTATAGGAAAATTGGTTTTGATGTTTTACCTTTTGAGTATCTTGGTATTACTTATTTCGGCATCTACAGTCCAACAGTATAATTATTTAAGAAACACCATTCCTCAGGAAAATAATTTTTAAATTATTATCATTATTGACACGAACACACAACTTGTTGTATTGTTGTTGTTATAATTCCATTGGCTGCTATTTCACTACCACACACACTTATAATTCTCTTCATTTACAACAAAATATACTGATAATGGAATTAAAACTATTAACTGCCTATTTAATATATTTACATGTTAATTAATATACATGGCGTTAACATAAGTAATAAATTAAGAATAGTTTAATACGAAATTTAGTGATTTATATAAAAATTCTCTGGATTTATTTAATAAACAACCTTTATTGTCATATGTTAACTATTCTTTGAACTGAAATATATGTTCCATTATAAACTCGGAAAAGAGTTAGTTTGCTTCTCAAATGGGATTCGAATTAGCTAATAACTGGGAAGAGTATGAAACCTTTTTATCTTCTTTATTATCTGTGGTCTTTATTAGAAAAGTTACAGTATTGATTTTGCTTTGTCTGAGAGGTCTACAAAACTTATTAAAATATCATCCCATCAAGAAAAAAATAATAAAAATTTTGCTAGCTATCCTTATATTATTTTTAAATTTAAAAATGTAGTAATATTTAAGGGAAAAACAAATGAATAAGAATAAATCGTAATTGTAGATTAGATGAAAAAGTGTCGGTTTCAACAATAATTTTCCCCTTATTGTTGAACCGACACTTCTTCATCATGGGAGTTGGAGTAAAACCTCTTTTAAAATATTCCAAAATTTTGACCTCATTTTTAGACTTTCATTGGGTCTATATAAGCGAAATCTAACCATTCAAATATTAAAACAATTAAGAATAATTATTGATACAGAAGGGATTATAAAAGAGAATTTTCAAAATTAAATAGAGGAATTTGGAATCCATTAGGATCTTGTGATTTGAAAATAAAGAATAATTATATATACATAAATTAAGAGAAATGAAAATTGAAATAATGACAAATTATAGAAAGAACTAATTATAAAATATTTAAAAAAAAAATTTAAAATATTAAAGATATATAAACTAACAGAACGTATAGTAAATTAGGGAATAATGTAAATATGATGATTCATAAGCTAACATCATATTTAAGGGAAATGGCAAATATAGAAAAAAAAAAAGAAAAGAAAAGTGGGAAATGGTAAGAAGTGGAAGGTTAAAAAAAAAGTAATGAGATACATACAGAAAGTCGGGATAAGCTTACAATGTCTTAATAATGTTATATTTTTATTGTTAAGCAATTTAAATATATTTTCTACTAACGTTCAGCAAGAATAAACTACCAACGGCAAATATTACCATACCGGCATGCCGAGAATGGGAAAGATTTCACTATTTAGTTGAACGAAATTAATGGTGTGTTCAGATAAGATTATTATATAATCTCATCCAATTCAATTATACTGAATTGTATAATACTTCAGTGTTAATAATAACATTGTGGACCTTTTAGTACTATAGACTTTACATCTAGATGAATTTAAACAAGTCCAAAGACCTGATTTGATTCTGAGACCTTATAGTACAAGACCCTGAGGAAAAGAAAGTCAATTATTTTCTCCAGAAATTTATTCAAATATCATGTAAAATAATACGCATATGTAGGTAAACTTTATTAACTACTTTATGGCACATTAAACTGTCTTTAATTTGAGTGCTAATAGCCATCTGTACGTCGGAAGGTTCCTGAGATAACTATTTCCCTCAATAAATTCACAAACTCCTGATTTTTCATGAAATGTTGTCTTTTGAAAAACTTATCGTAAAGTTTTCATTAGGGCCCATACTGTAACAAATATGGTCTCCTTTAAATGATATTTTATTAGATTTTCTATTGTTGAAGATGGTTTAAAAAAGATGTGGCTCCGATTGAATTTTTTTTTTTAAGTTTAGAAATGGTCATCACTTTGTATTACACCTAACTATACTTGTTAGACACATTAATTTTGACTAGTAATTATACAAAGGCTCGGCTGGTCCCGCCCCACTAACACCCCCAGGGAGCGGCGGTCCTATATCACTTTTGAAATATCTGCTTAAAACTGTAAGAGAAGACTTAAGATAGTTAAATCGAGCAATATTTAAAAAGCGCCTGAAATTGAAAAACGGCATGAAACCCACCAATCCTGCCCTCCATGGTAGCTTTACTTCTCTGACTTTTCTAACAGACAATAATAGCGAGTAGGCTGGTCGGTGTACTACATGTCACAATCTCAAAAGAGGAGATCATAACACAAAAAGGCCATCCTTCCCGACCGGACCTGCCCCACTAAGACCCCCAGGGAGCGACGGTCCTTTATCGCTTTGGAAATATTATCATAAGATGGGAAGAGGAGACAATATAGTTTAATCGGGCAATATTTTAAAAGCGCTAGAAATTGGAAAAAGGCATTTTTCATTAAAGCAATCAATAATTTGGGTGTAATCATGGACTTTTGTCTCCTCTTAGGCTCTTTTAATATTACAAACGATATCCAAGGTTTCTTTGTTTTATGAGAAACGAAATTATAGCCACGATGACTACTAAGATGAAATTAAACACTGAAATACAGTTTTTGGATAATTGAAATCCATTTGGGGGGGATAAGAAATTTATTTGAATAAAAATTAAATCAAACAAAAAGATAATATTAATAATCAACACAAATGTTTTTATCACAATGACCTGCCACTGTGGTCATTAATTATTAGGAGAAGTAGTACAATGATGTACTAGTTCTTGAAGATAATTTTTCACGTGGTGGCAGTAATAAAAAATGAACAATGGTACGATATATGGTTATTTTTTTCGTGTTTTGAATCTAATTATAAATTTTATTCTCTATACTTTATACTTAAAATAAACTCTGAAATTATTTAACATATGTCTAATTCATAAGATATGATTAGATATAGGGTATATTTCTGCCTGACTTTTTAAACAATATTGCTTTTCTAGAATCTATGAGGTTAGTAAATATCATGTATTCTGTTTGAGATATTTATTAAATGGACACAGCCCAAATGGTTTTAAAGTAATAAGCCCTTCCGGGAATCTGGTGTATATAAAGACTCTATTAACAGAATACGTAGCACTCCATGTTATTGCTGTTTTAACATAAAATATAAAACATAATTTGTATGAATTTGAAATTTTTTTTATTAATCTTCCAAATTTCTTGTTTTATATTTTACGTTAAAATAACAATGACACTTTATGAAGCTGTGCTATAGTGTTAATAGATCCCGGGCTGTACACATACCAGATTCCCTGAAGGACTCACTAATGGCTATGGAAATTAACTTAGATCCTCCCCCTGGCAGTTAACACGATTTCGATAGCTATTAAAGGAAACTGTTGGATTAGGCAAAAACAGTTTATAGGATTAGTCCCCGAATGACGAAGATCAATGAGTGGAGTTATTCATGGGGATAACACAATTTGTAGGAATCTCTCGGGGCCCATATATTTGACTTCGATTCTACCTTTAAAAATTAACGATGGAAGTTATATAAATAAGAAAGTATGTATATAATTTATCAGTTAATAATTAATAATAAGGACAGTGTAAAACCATTGGTTACTTAATATTAAAAATTGTATTTAGTAATATTTTATTCATATTTATTCTACGCATTCTTAACCTAATATTACGCCCAGAGCCTTCTTTAACCTAGTGGGCCCTTCAAGATATTTTATTTCTGTTACCAAGAGTACAGCATTATTGTAAAAGTCAGTTTATTTTTAATTAGTATTAATTTGCCAATCACAGCAGCTAGGGGAGCTAAGGAGCGAGAGGCTCTCGGCCCTTCGTGAAAAGATGGCACAGGTTACGTCTGGTACAATTTAATGACACAAAATCTTGATATAGGGCATTTAGGTTCTGTGTCGAGGTTTTTATGGTTCGGAAAACTTTAAATTGACCAGATGCATATGAAATCCATAAACTTTAAATTAACAGTCCATACCAACCAACTTCTCTCATACCTTCAGTCAGTATGCAAACTTACTTATACTCCGTTTTCCTACGGTAATACTTCCATCTTTACAGCTATGTTTCTTATCTAATCCTTAGAACAAAAAAAGTTTTTCTATATTATTAGTTTTCTCTTAACACTTTTTAAATCGCAGATCTAGTGGGTAGCCGCTTACTTCACTCTTCCAATTCCATTGATCCATTTATCTAATCTTTCAATATTCAAGCTATCCCTTTTTGGAATTAGTGTATACACATATATTGTTTCTTCTTTCGTCACTACATGACCTACTTCAATCTTCCCCACCACTGAAAACGATATTTTACTAAGCTTAAACAAAAACGTATTTCTTGTAATAATTATTTATAATTCATCTATAACTGACAAAATATATTTTGAAATATTATCAGACGAATATTTAGGTACCTATTCTATGAATCTATTTTAATCAGAAGAAACATATCTCAGAATAAAAGTTATTTTAGTTCAATTATTAATTCAAAGTTTTAAATAAAGTTTCCATAAAATAAGATACATTTGAATCATTAACAAAATTATTATTATGATATATTGTTTTGAATATGATAAATTATAACAAACTCGAGAAAGCAACTTAATTTTAATTGCTATCTATTCATGGAAAAAATTTCCATACACAACTGTTTTAATGGCCTCAACAACCACAGTATTTATAGATTTAATGATAGATAATACTTTCATCAATAAATTATTATTTATTAAAATAGAAAAAAAAGATTTTTACTTACATTATTTTATTTTTCATTTATTTTTCACTTTATCCAGTATGCACATATGGTATGATTGAGTCCCACATCTAGTACATTGAGTATTCAGTCCTAATACATATTGCCACTGAGTGGTTGCGTTATTACAAAAAATTAATATTTTCTAATCAAATAATAAATTTCAAAATAGGGATACGTTTAAAACATAAGGCCTATCCTGAAAGAATTACAGTGAACAGACAGAAAAAGCAAAGAGTTGTGAAGTGACTAGCATCAAGTTCCTTGGACGCTCAGAGGATCTCACTCTCAAATTTCTTTTTCTTGGAACACCTGAAACTTATTGTCGAGTGGTTCAGGATACCTACAGTTAATGATAATAAATAATTAATTAGGTCAAAAGTTTGGTGACTAGTTGATAAGTTTTTTTTAGTATTACAAACAGGATGTAGGGCTGTCCGTGGCTCAGTGGGTTAGTCTATCAGTCTGAGATCTGCGTGCGGCACCGGTTCGAATCCGGCATGAAGTGCGTTGAATTATTTCATTGCGTGGTGGTCTCACAAAATAGAAAAAACTTGACCCCCCACTATGGTTAGAATAGGTTGATCACTTATAAGTAACTAGATAAACATCACCTTCGCTGTGGATTGCCTTATATTAATAAAAAAACAGGATGAATTAATTATATCATATCATGCGTTAAATGGTGTTCAGTATATTAAAAAATCATTGAAATCACATTATAGTAAATATTAAATGTTTAAGCTCATTAAGTGCCTATGAAGTGGACTTTATTACCAACGACAAGAAATGAGCTTTTTAATTCTCTGATTAACATTAAAGAGCTGTGTATGAAAGTATTTATACACATATTTTATTTTAGCTATCACAATTATTATTTATATTTAATTATGGATTATGTTTTTTCATTTAATTTACTTTATAATTTTTTTTTTATTTATTTATTTTACACTTGTGAATCCTGCTTACACGTCCTCGTTGGGAATGGAGACATCGAAGGTTAAGAGAAAATCCTGTTAATCCGAGTTTATAAAAAAAAAGTCAATATCAATTTTACTCCAATATTACAGAAAAATTAAAATACAATAAAAAAATAATCTATAACACTATGTATATTAGTATCTAATGATGTAAAATTTATTGGACTACATATTATTACATTAAAGGAAATTGTCTTTAGATGTATGATTTAACAAAAGCATACAAATGATTTTTTTTTTTTTTATTGAACATTCAATTAATTTAAGATGCTTCTAGGTAGGGATTTTTTTTTTATATTTGATACTTTTTTATTTATTGATAGATATTACGATCTGCCACAAAGTTGTGGGCAATAGGTATTAATGATGACTGATCACTAAATATACATACTAAAATAAAATTAAATAAACAAAAAAAAGCACAAAAATAAAATAAAATCCCTTCTAAAATATATAATATATAAACAGAAGATTAAAGAAAATGAACTTAATCAAACTATGAGTATGAAAAAATAAATAAATAAAATAAAATTATAATAAAAATAATATAATCTCTAGTTACATTTACACTCTTATATACAATATTTACACAATTGACCTGAGGATCTCTGAGCCAACTCTATCACGTGTAGGAGAGGGTAGAGCAGAGCTCAAAAGATCCCAGCGCATACCTCTCGCCGCATCACTGGTAGTGAGCCAATGGAGGCTGAGCAAGTGCGCTAAAGCCGCAAACACTCAACTTGAGTGGAGAATCTGACCATTGCCAGAACTCCAATCATCCATTTTTATTTTACAATAAGTCTCTTGGCCACTGCCGTTTCAATCTTCTAGGTGGGCTGTAGGGATGGGTGGAACTAGATAAGGTTTGAACCAAAGGATTAGGATGTTCGGAAAGGTTTATATGGAATTTTGAGAATTTGGTTGGTATGAGGTCCAGGAATTTTCTAGGTAAGGTTTATCACAATAAAGCAGAAAAACGTATACAGCAGACAATTGAAACCTATCAAATATATTATATAACAAAATCAATTATGTTATGTAACTAAAACATTTCAGAGAGGATAAATCACTATGGATCATTTGTAATTAATAAAATATTTTGTTAAGTGAATTAATTATTTTCAAACGTATTATAATTTAACATTTTCTAGACAAATATACATTTAAAAGTTCTAAGCTCAATTAAAAATATTGATAAAAACATTTGTTTAACCTTACATTGATTGTTCGTTTCCCTGTTAACATTTACTCGAATGTTTTCATTAACTGGACAACATTCGAAATAAGACCGACGAAATAAGATGTAGTAATAACTACTTGCTCTTTTGAACGTATAGTTTAAATAGTTTTGTTCTGACAATAGTGTAGGTACTGAAAGTAGTAAACTCCGTAAAAAAAAATTATTTAATTTACATTTTGTTTCTTTTCCTGTGTTAATAAACCGACGGGTAAACGTCCGAGGGGTATACCAAAAACGTAGTTTGGAGGATTGCGTTTAATCTTATTTAGTAGATTTGGGTTAGGAGGGACTACACTGGATGGATGTGTGTAGAGAACGATTGGTTCGGCATCGAACCTTCGGGTTCACTCAAACCTTTATTATTATTATTTCTTTCGTTGGAAGTTATTCCAAAGAGCTTGTTAAAAAGTATTCTATTGTAGTCGGTAATCATAGTATGTAAGGTATTAATGTCATGCTAACTTTATTGAACGTTTCTGATACTTCAATGGGAACGTCTAAAAATCCAAAAGATGATCTTCACCATGTTTTCAAATGAACCCATGCTGCAAAAAAAAAATCGTTAATCTAACTGTCATCCAACTTGTAATACTATTCTAGTTCACTAGTGAACTCCTATAAAGATTTTAAAATATTATGTAAGTATTATATTATACTTATACAAAGTATTATGCAAATATAATAGAAAACTAAGACTAGACTGGTGATCATTGTGGTGCGAAAAAAAGCTTTTTATACTTGTTCTTATCTACGTTTCCACCCTATTCCAACCACTTATGTATAGCTCCCGAAACATCATTCATCAATAACTTTTTTTACCACAGCCATTATTTTCGATAGTAGGGCTGGGAACATTTAAAGGCTATGAAAAATGGGAGGGACACATATAGGACAGCGCCTAGGGGTTCCTCTGATAGCCTCGGTCTCCTGGGGCCAGTAATTCTTTCACTAACATTAACTTCCTCTCAACCCCGTTTTGAGGGAGTTAAATTTACTCCAGTTACGTTTTCTAAATCAAAATAATTTCTACTTGAATGGGGAAAAATATAACAAAAATATAATTCTAAAGAGGATTTATATAAGAAAACAGAAACCAACAGTAACGAAATCTATAAAATTAAATTCTAAATTTGAAATTGTATACTATACTCATTAAACTGGACAAAGACGAACTGTAATGAAAATGAGCATAACAATTACGTCAGTTGTTCAGTGAACATCCCATTTAGATATAGTTCCTTTCATAATAAGGAAATCTACTCGATATACAAAGGGATAAAAAATACAATTTAAAAATCAGTGACAATTATTCGTTAAACTTTCCCTAACCATATGAGCTTTTATTTGATATTAGCTTGTGATATCCTAGTTTAATTTTTATTGAATTGCTAATATCTTATGCTGGTTTAAAATAATATGTTAATTTTTATTACTGAATTCTGTAATATCTACCTTCTACCACTTTTTGCATGTGATTGTTATATCTCAAAATATGGCTATAGCGCCCTCAGCCTCCAATGACTTACACGTAAACACCGCTACGTGAGAAGTTCTAGTACTCCTGGAGTTTTGGTTTTCTTACAAAAAGCCAGTACAGAATACCGTCTGTATGTAAAAGGTATATAAGTGATTTGCCTTTGTTTAACATTTTTGTTCCATTTCATCAAAAAATTAAGTTATAGAATTTCGATTTTTTATTTTTTAATTCTTTATCTGTAAATAAGTTGAGCATGCAATCTTTTATCATTACCATCTGTTTTCCTTAATCTGGAGAAAAACGGATACATATTTAAAAATATCTGTTTCAAACAAAATTAAAAAAAAAAAAAAAATCATTGGATAAATTTTCATCCCTTCCAAAAGTGTAGTGGCTTAATTCGTCCACTCGGAAGGATTTGGAGTAAACATAACCCATGATAAATAAATTTCGATCAGCCACGCATGTGCCGATAATATCTACATTCTTCATATTTTTTTAATCACCTAGATTAGGTGTTATCATATCTTAAATCCTTGACACTTTCTAATAGTTGATCTTCCACATCTACAGGAAGATTGTATACCAAATTATTTTTTTATTTAAAAATCAAAAAATTATTTGGTATACAATATTATTGTAAACAGAGTCGCTCTGTTTAACCCAATATTATACACTGTGTTTGTGTGTGTGAGTTTTTTTTTTTTTATACCTACCATTCTTATTCCCTTCGGATGAAATTCCAAAATAGCCGTTCTACGACTTTGATCTAAATTGAAAGATAAATAAAAAAAATTTTCACTCCAGTCACTGATTCTTCCTTGATCTTGTTTATCAAATACGATATCATTCTTAACCTGTCAATTTGTCTATCCAGCTATACGTGAATGACGAAAAACTTTTGAAATCTATTTGTTATATCATTATACTGTAACATCATCCCTGTGTTAGTTTTTGAAACTTAGGAAAACTTAGTATTATGAAATATATTTGATTTTTTTTTTTTAATAAACTAGACTGATGTGCACTGGGAAACAATGAGACCTATGCTGTTATTTGAACAAAAAAACTAAAATAACAAACGTATTAAATCGAAAGTATCCACTATTAAATACTCCACTCGAAAGTATCCACTAAGCACATTTTAATCCCCTGAATTTTTGTATAATTTTTTTTGTGTCCTGTGTTTTTTCACCTCTTTACGAAAACATTAAAATTAATCCAAGCGTTATAATATTTACTTCTATCAGAAATGTGTGGAATTTAATTTTTAATAAAACCAATATGTTTTCAACAGAGAATATCGCTTTTTTTTTCTAATATGAGTAAAATTAATTTAGGTTTCTATCTTAAACTTATAAAACAAATAAAATAATGAGAAAGAATTAGTATATAACTAATCTTAAGCAATATGTGACAGCCATTATATTATAAATTATCGGTAAAAGATCTAGTTATTTAATTATTATACAAAAGAAGAAGTGATTAAAAGGAAATATATATTTTATGAATAACAGTTTGTCATCATTTTTATACCAGATCGGCCTGGTGGGCCTTCCATGGTTGATATAACTTATATTATATATATATTTTTAACAGTTGATTATGAGGGGGTATAGTCATACAAATGACACCTCTAACTATATACAATGTTCCTATTAAAAGAAAAAATAATAATAATAAAATAAATAGATAAGAATAATGCTTCTTAATAAAAGAGGAAAGTAAAATTAATAACAAAGTCATCATTTTGAAGCTATATTTTGTATCTTCTACAATCATTTCATATCTTCAGCCTCAAGGAATAGCTTAAAAACTGACTAAAATTTATGGATTTTTGGCCTTTTTGAATAAAGAAGATAAGTTATTACATTATAACTCCTATGTATTTCTATTTTCAACTTAAAATTTTTTTTTACTGTTGATAATCAAGTAACGTAAAGTAGATTATCGTAATTTAATAAGAAATGTTTTTCTTCTTTTTTAAAAGTATAGACTAATATCCTAGCTTTGTTATAATTTTTGTGAAATTTCCTCCTTTATTCAACTACTTGTTTCCCATGGTTAAAGTATTTCGTTCACTACTTCCTTTGTGATATTGATATTGAGAGCGCTCAGTGAAACTAAATGTTTCAAAAGGATACAGCTCTGATGCCGCTTAATATGAGTGTGAGCATCTCCTTTCTCCTTTGTTAGCTCCCTTTATAGGGGGGATAAAGAAGCAGCCTTCTGGAGATGTTCAACGTTCCCCAGGGAGGTTCGGATTGCGCTATCAAGTATGTACGTACAATTCTAGGAATCCTCATTTTATATGAATATTTCTTCCTTTATTAATGAAATGTTCAAACTACTAAAAGTAACTATAGGACTTCAAGAATATTTTTATGTTAATTTTTTTTTTGTGCTTGAGAAAACCTTCGTTTTTTAATTATATCGTAAATTATTGAAATTACTCTGACTATTTTAATAAATAATTAAATAAATTCTTACGTACGTTCTAACCTAATTCAATATTTTATTACCTAATGTGTGGTTAATATGAAATATTTTAGAAGGTGACAATTAAAATTTCGCTTATAGCTAATAATTTATTTACCAAAATTATTTATTTATTTTTGAGAAGTTTTTAGGCGAAAAACGTAGTCTTTTTTTTTCAATCATTTAAATTATACAGATGTATCATGGAAAAAGTTATATTTTTACATTTGAGCCAAAATATCTTCTCCATTCTACGGTTTCAACAATCTCCTTTACTATAGGAGTGATTCTCAAATAATAGGAAATTTTCAACAAAAACCTCCAATAATATACAAATAAAAAGTTCTTATTCTGAATAAAATATTATTCTAAAACAGCCTTGATAATAAAGTCTTACATAACCACGAAAACAGTAAGATTTGAAAGTAGTTTAACACTGAAATAATATCAAATTATTGATTTTAACATCTGATTTCATGAGCATAAAGTTTATTATTCTTAGTAAAACTCCTACCATTTTTAAATATACATATTTTGAAATATTTCACATCTTGGGATTTCTAAATATAAAATATTGAAATATTTTCTAATGCAAAA
>NW_027109321.1:413818-414925 GCF_000696795.3 Halyomorpha halys
ATCTAGTCGTGATTTTCAAGCATCAGGTAGTTTTCAAATCCGACTTCAATGAAATGTTTCTAAAATTACACAATACACTCATGTTGGTTATAATAAGATCCTTAAGATTTCAGGAAACAACTCTTTATAATAGACATGATAAAAATATTATGCTTTACTGCTGTTCTATACTTGTCGTGAGCACTTCGAATTCCATTGCAACATTTTATACAAAAATGAATCTATTCTATGAATATATTTTTATCATGTCTATTATAAAGAGTTGTTTCCTGAAATCTTAAGGATCTTATTATAACCAACATTAGTGTATTGTGTAATTTTAGAAACATTTCATTGAAGTCGGATTTGAAAACTACCTGATGCTTGAAAATCACGACTAGATATCTAATACTCCAAAAAAAATCCTTGGATCCGGTTTAAACTCTTATTTTAAAAATGATTGACTGTCTGCCGATTCAGAAATTTGAATTGATTATTTTTCTTAGTTTTCCCAATTCCTTTCTCAAATAAACCCCTGACCCAGACCCCTTAAGATGAAGGGACAGTGGTGAGACAGGTCCTAGAGAGTGGTGCTAACCCGGTAATTATGCCGCGGGTGGGTTGAGAAGTAGAAGGCTATTACCGACAAAGGGTCCATCCCAATCCCAGCTCCAATTTCAGTTTCAATTTCAATTAAATACTCTCATCCCTTCTACTTTAGCGTTTAATTTTCTCTTTCTGTCCTCTTTTTATTGCGCTTTTTTTACACAGTCCGATAATGAAAGAGAGTAATCGCTTAGCCGAATCTGGCTCTTCAAACAAGTTATTAATTTCTTAATCTCTTGCAGCTCCTCTGTTGTAAAACGCCTTCTTTGAAGGAAGGTAGGTAAGTAATAATTCTAAAATTAAAGAGTTTCTTCCTCAGAATTAAGTTCTCAGTTTATTTCTTTGGTTTAAAGTTTTAGGTATTCTAAAAAGGACAGGAATGATAGGTCATTCTGCTGGTTACCATACAGTCCCACCTAACCTGTGGAGAACGGGTCGGCCTCGAAAGTGATTTTTCAATACAAAATGATGCTGCTTCTGACATACTAATGCTACGTGCAACCGCAAGATATTGGACTACCA
>NW_027109321.1:415037-437353 GCF_000696795.3 Halyomorpha halys
TTAATAATTTATTTATTGTTATTTACAACTGTATACGTATATATTGATCAAGCAAATTTGCTGTAAGGGCTATAATGACATGATATAAGCGTGTGGAGTATCTAAACATTGATGGAACTTCAAAAATATTTCTAGGAGGAGAAGATCTCGAGGCCGTCTTCCTTTCAGACGCCTTGGAGGATTATTAGGTAATGAAGGAGAAGCCAGGTTAGAAACGAGTTGGTTTGGGTGGTTGGGAAGTTTATCATGGAAGGATTGGTATCTTGTTATGGTCAAATCGGGTACATATGGGACATTGAGGTCCTGGTGGGTGATTTAATTTGTCACAAAGTAAGAAGAATTAAGGATTTCACAAAGGATTTTGAATTGTAAGAATTGGATTTGGGGAGGAATTCGATGGTATAGTGGAGCTCCATAGCTCAAATCCGTATGTCTAGATAGGTCTTGTAATAGTCATGTAGATCAGTCTTTTGTATTGGATTGGAAGTTTAGACCGTTTGTCTAGTAAATGTTGTAATAGTCAGAATCAACGAGCGGAAACTGCTTTTCAGTTTTAGTTCAACCGTCTTTCAGTCTCGTATGAGGATTCCATGTCAGTCGTTTGTCCAGATGTAGTCCTAAGTAACAGATAATAAGAGAATAAGTGGAGTATTATTAAAAGATACTGTGGGGCAATGAAAGGATCATTATGCACCGACAATAGGCATGTGCTATCGACGCACGTGGTGAGAATAGTGTAAAGATGGGTTGGGATGTTAGCTATAAAAACTGTATAAAGGATAGGACCAAGGATAGTACCCTGAGGTACACCAGCAGACTGAGGAAATAGGTTTGTAGTAAAAATGATAGAATAATAGAATTATATTATGCTATTATAAAATTATATTAATTATGTTATACTATTATAGAATTATATTGTACTATTATAGAGTAATAGAATTAATATGCGTATAATTGTTAAAACATGTAATTATAACGGTCAGAACTTTCCGGTACATCTAATACTTTCAAGGTCGGAATTGGTCAACACTATAAAGTTCAATATTAACTATTCACCCTGGAAAGAGTCCCAGGATCCAGCGGACACCAGCGAAAAGTTGTGTTCGTCGGTTGCAGATGCGGCCAGGAATCTGAAAAACTTGTGAGAAAACTATTTCCTTCTCATAATTAGCCACTATCATAGGACATTGGGTTGTATCAAAGTGCAGCAGAAAGATTAAAATGTTTAAAAAAAAAGAGAGAATAACTAATTTAATTATAACTAAGTAATGATGTATTATTGATATTCTATTTATAAAAAATGTATTTATATTCTGTCTAATAATAGATCGATTAGTATGCTGTGCCATGTAGAAATTTAGTATACATTGGACAGTTCTGGTTGTAGATAATATCCTTCTCTCTTATAGAAATTAAAGATTTAAAGCTAACCAAAGTAATCGTTATGATAACTCTACTGTTTATATTTCAAAAACGGTGGTCACTTATATTCAGGGTTCTGTGCAGTCTACAAATACCGATTGTAGAAATCAGAGGCCTAGTGCACACGATTATGATCCTCTCTTTGAAAAAAGCACTGTTGACTTTTTTTTGTTAACTGTACTTCCTTCATGTATATCTAGAGCATATGGAGTTGTTAGTAACAGTGAATTAGTACGTACGGCACTGCTACTAATTAAACAAAATTATTGACTTTATTTTCATAAATCTTGTTAACACAGGAGAAGTGAAGCCTTGAACATTTTGCTCATATTAGGAAATAAGCCTCTATATTTTCCAATTATTTCATCTGTATTGTTTATGCTTTCGTTAACACGAATGTTATTGCCACTTGCTAATGGTACTCCCTCTTTTACTTTCTCACCTATACTCTGGCCTGCTCGCAACGGTAAGAACATTTCTCTCATCAGTTCAGTCCTCACGTGACATTTTTTCTCTCATTAAAGCATTTTACTCTCCTGGACATCTCAAATTTTTTATGAAATATTGATTTTTCAGCCCTTGGTGGATGAACTACAATTTATAATTCAATTTCAAATTACATTGATAGTAATCCTTAAGAATTTTGTCATCACATCCAATTATATAAAAAAAAAATATACAAATCGTCTACCATGAAATAAATGTTGATGGTCACCTCTTTAGGAAAAGTAGGACACTTCTGCTGGGTCAAAGGATAAATTTATGTTTAATTTTCGTTACGTCCACAGTAATTGAAGTTATTGTTATAATTATTAGAGATTTAATTGTAAATTTTTAATTATATTACACAGAAATTGAAACGCTGCAGGGTCTCTATAATATCTGCAATACTCAATAATACATTTTCTGTAGATATAATTTAAAAATGAACATGGGGCTTTGGAGTACCCACATCATTGTTTACAGAAGTTTTTTATCACATAAATACAGTTTTTATTGATTAATACGTCAAACATTTTTTTTGTTTTTTTGTGCGGTTAAAATTAATTAAAATTAAATTGCACATAAAATATAAAAAAACTTACTGCAATTTATCTGATTTAATGTTAAAATTCAATATTAACAATAATGGTCTGATGAGAATTTTGTAAGAAAATCAGGTTTTATAGGCTAGGTACGTTTATTGTTCCCAATAGGTTAAGCCAAATATTCCTATTTCCCTCAGCGATTTCCGATTTATAAATAACTTTATAAGGAGGAGCCCCCCAAGGAGCGATTGAAGAATATCTGAGTAGTTAAGATTCAATGAGCTTCCGCCTCGAAATCTGGTGCCGTACGTGCTTCTCATCCACAGCTTCCGCTCGTCTCCAACTTTTCTAAATCTGCTTGATATTTGCCATCATTTCTATTCAGCCGGCTATGTGGAGAATTCATTTTTGAGTTAGTCCCATGCTGAAGCATACTCGAAAGATATTTCTGGTTCCGCTATTAAAAACTACTCATGGCTAGATTTATTCACACATATGACAAGCCTTTAAATTAGATACCACATAATAATCGTATCTAAACTACATTTAGATTTTGTTTATTACGGAAATAGTCAAGTTCTATTGGCAGACCACAGACTTCACTGTTTCTCGATACATTTTTAAATGAAATAAATGACGCTAAAACTAATTAACTGCAGAATGATTCGGACGACGGTATAGAAAGGTAAGAAAAAAAAAAGAAAAATAGAAGAATAACGAATAATAAGTAACATACATATTGCCGCATTTCGCAAAGCTTTATCAGGGCTAAATCAGAACAAGAGGCAAACATCGATATGATACAACTATTATTATTATTATAGACGCGACAGACTGTGGGGGTCCAAGGCCACGCACAATGTACTTTAAGAAATACATCGCCCGTTTCATGACGTGGTTTTCACAGGATGGGTTTTTCACTCCCACTCCTATTTTTGTGAATGCCACCGATTGGCTAACAGGCCTCATAAATGCCCGGGGGAGGTTGTGAAAGGGTATTGTATAATTATATGCTTCAAAAAACTGCTTACTTAATTTTTTGTAATGTACATTTCCAAGTTTGTTTATACTTCCATGGTTGTAATTATTTTATTTTTATGTTTCTGTGAATTAAGGTTGTTATCTCGTTTTTTTTTTATTCAGCATTAATGAAGGGCTGAAACACAGGTCGAAACGTTGGCAAAAATAAATGTTTTGTTTATTTCTGTAGGTATGTTTGCTGATCCCATCTCCGATCATGTTCTCCTCATAGGAATATAAATGTGAAGTTCTAAAAAAAAAAAAAAGACTTAAGAAGTTGATAAAAAAAAGGTATATATAGTAAACTATAAAAAAAATATAAATATATATGAATGGAATATAAACTAAAATGATGGTGGTAATTTATATTAGAATTGTAAATGTACTACTGGAGTGTAGTGAAATACTAATAATAGTATCTTTATTACACTATAGTTAAACCTTATTTTATTCCTCACTTTCTTTTTTTTCATCATAAAGTACTTGTTATTGCTTCCACATATTATTATTTTACGGTTCATTATGCTAATAGTAAATTTACAATTCTACCTCACATTAAAGTGGTTGTTTTTATTTTATTCTTTGATATTTATTATCTTTTAAGCTTACTACCTTTCCTTTTTTATACATTTTTTTTATATGATATAATTTTCTACAACTTCATACGTATATTCTAAACGACAGTGACTGCTAAATATTTTTTTTAGATTGTATGTACCCAGAGCATCCGAAAATTTCCTGCATTCATTTCAACTTAAAACCTCTACACAATATGGGTGTGTCAGTTACATTTATATGGGTTCCAAGCCATGTAGGAATCTCAGGGAATGAACTAACCGATCACGCTGCAAGTGAAGAACTCGTCAGAGATGAGCAGGCCTCTTGGAAAGGAAGTCAAAGATAAATGGCAATATTTGTGGTATGAAAGCCCAATGAATAAAAAAAAATTATTAAAAAGGATATCAAGCCCTGGGGTACCTCTAGTCGTAAATGTCGTAGAGAGGAGGTTGTACTGACCAGGCTGAGAATAGGTCACACGAGGCTCACTCACTACTATCTTATTTCAAAAAGAAACGCCTCCGAACTGCCTGTATTGCAACAACAATTTGTCAATAAACCATATTTTCCAGCAATGCCTATATTTCACACCACACCTCATAGCTTAGGACTAAACAAAGATATCTCAAAAACGCTTGGAGACGATGATAAAACAATAGAATAATTGTTTCAGTTTTTAAAATTACAACATTTACTGGCAAAGATATAACATTAAATGGAAGAAAAAATAAATAAAATTAAACGAATATGAGGCGTTGACAAATAAAGTTTGGTGCCACTAAACAAAAAACCTCAGTATAAAATTTATTAAATATTAATATTTCTACGTGGCAGATACGAAGAACAGTTGAAACAATAATAATAATTTTATCAGGAGAAATCAGATAAAACCCCAATCAGAGCCGTGAAGTATACATTCGCCACTGTATCTGTCAAACGTGTCGCCCTTATAGTTGACAGGTGTCACACGCTCAGACTGGAAAAACAAAACATTGCTAAAGTGTCAGTCAATGCGAGCACCTCCAGCATTTTCAACTCCATGACGCTAATATCAAACTGGAGGTAATTCCAGGAATTTATTTTGACTTCACTTTACCTGTTTCCCTTGATATGTTAATTTCAAACTTAGCCATGTCAAATTATTTAAATATATCCCATAAACGTTATTAGCGATATCACAAACGTCTTATGTATATTAGTGTGAGTATAACTAAATTGTCGATTTTAAAATGGGAATATACTAAAAACAGGTTATGTAAAACAACATTTTCCTTTTTCAATAAAGGAGGATGATGGATGATGACCATTAGACGCTATTTTACTTATTAAGTAATATAAGCTAGTTGGCATGCCATGTGGAATGAAAGCCCGCCAAGCAAATTAAAAATTATTAAAAAAAAACCATTAAACCATGGACCATATCAAACCGTTCCAATCGTAGAGAAGAGGTAGCTATTGTCAGATTAAGAATAGGTCATACGAATTTAACTCATGCATATCTGATCAATAAGCAACCACCGCCAAAATGTCAATACTGCAACAGTGTACTTACGGGCAGTCACATATTTGAAGGATGTCATTTCTATTCAATGAACATAAGTAGATTGGGAGTGGGACCGAGTGTATCGTATGCTCTGAATGATGATCAGAAGAACCTGGAAATGGTTTTGGTTTTCTTAAAAAGGAATGGCCTTTTGAGATTTAAACCCGAAAGTTTGTTTTACGTACTAAATAATTCTAAAATAAGTAATTATTTAAATTTTTTTCGTAATTATTTAAAGAGTATCAAATCTTGAGATAGAATTATAGAGTGTGAAACATGGGCGTTGATGACCTTAGGGTTTTAAGCCCTAAAGGCCTAGCCAAGATCAACAACTTGTTTTATAGGCGTCGTCTAAAAACAAAGGATAATAAAAGGGGAAAACTGGTAGGTCATATTTTTTATTAAATCGATTTATTTGAATAAATGGTTTCAGAATGAAAAACCTTCGAACTTCCTGAGAATTACAATGCAAAAAAATGTTCTATATGATATTTTATAATATTTTTCCCAGCAATTTAACTGAATTGAACAATGCTAATTTTTATTCTGAATTCATTGATCCTGAGATTAAAATTTAATGCTTTAACCAGAAAAAAAATTCATTGAAACATTATTCGTCCAAGGGTCGTTAGAGTCTATTAAACGCGTATGAACAAATAGATTTATAATATTGGTGGACCTAAACATGCCTCTTGCTTGGGTACCTTCTCTGTGAAAGGAATAGCTGAGACCTATTTCAGAAAAATTTTGAGTCTTTTTCTTTAACTGATGCTTGAAACATTTCTCTACTGAGTCACACAATCTGATCCCTCACAGAAAGCACGGATATTTTCATTAATTAATGTTATGATTTACTATTATTTTTTATATTTATTCTTAGGTATAATGGAATTGGATTTATGTTTAATGAATAATGTTTATATCAATAAATTAGTAGTTCACTGCCATTAGTGAAGTTTCATAGACTCCTCGCAATCCAACTCATTAATAGTCACGTTCTGTTCTGATGGATAGATTCGAATTTATTAATTTTGTCTACACTTTTATAAGAACTATTGCGATAAAGAAATGACTGTGTGTGTTCAGTCTTCTCTTCTCAGTCTGCCTTTTTTTAATCTATTATTAATAATTTATTATTTTTAACCAGATTAAAAATATGGAGAAATTTTATTAACTTTGATAATGTATGCTTTTAAAATACTTTAATTATGAGTATGATATCTTTATACGACTTTTTTTTCTCCCTCTTGAAGCAGTGGCTGTTATAATGTAATATATAAAAATCTAGTTAATTTCATTATTACTAATATAATTCTAATTCAGTCAGAAAATGACATGACAAGTTCAACTGGTACTTGATATTTTTATTTTTGACTTTAACAAGCACATTAAAAATAGAAATAACTAACATAAATATACTATATAAGCTATTTAAAATATAAGCTCTTCCAAGCTGAAAATTCGAATTAATATTGGTGTACTCCAAAGATATACACAATAACAAAGGTAGAAATTAGTGTCTCATTAATGGAACGTATGATTGGAGTATTATCAATAAATTAAATAAAAAACTCAAAATCTGTCTCAAAACAACCCAAATTCCATTGTAACGACTACTGGGAAGCTGATCTGTATTTTTATTACTGTAAATTGAATTAAATTAGATGTCTATAGTCTCAAACAGCAAAAAAAAAAAAAAACAATTTACAGACAATGTATAATAGTATAATATTTTGAGAATGATTATAGTTCCAGAAAACATAGGGTAATCTAGAGACTAAAAAGCAGCAAACAAATATATCAAAGTTTCAGCAACAAAAAGTGGTTTTTATAAGATGAGGATTAACATAGGACATTAATAATACAGCTCTACAAGGTTGTATAATCATATGCAGGACAAGGATTACGGTATATATACAGATGTGCTTGTAACTTTTAAAAAATCTTTCTTCCTTACCAGTCTATTCGAATGTTGAACAGAATAGGTTTCGGTAGGAAGTTTTGGAAAAGTTTTTAAAATTTTATATGAGTTGTTAGGGGTAATGATTACGTGTTAGGGGTAGTGATTACTTTACTACCTCCATTTTAAACGGAAAAGAATTAAAATATAAGGTCAGCGAGAAAATATTTTTTTCCAATTTTCTCCCGTCACATAAAATTCATGAATTATTTTAGTGTACGATTTTATTCCATGAAAAAAGAAATCAAAATTGATGGTGCACTTTAAAATAAAATTTATTTTCGATACATACCCAAGAAGTTGTAAAAATTAAATTTTAAAAGATGATTTTTTTTTCTGTTGATAAAAACATTCACTGAAACGCGTATCAGATTTTAACTAGACATTTCAATTTATTTTTATGTTAAAAATTAGATTTAGCTAGTTTAATTTTAGGTCTCTCTCAGAAAATTATAAAATATTTTATGATCTTCCCTTTGGAATTGGTTGACTGAAGTTCGTTATACAGTCAGTTTCCATTATGCAGAGGCGTACAACATACTGACAGTTCAACTTTTCCTTGTGCGGGTTCAATTAGCACTGTCAACCTCCTGAACTTTCTTCGAAAAGAGTTATTTCACAGACACTAATTCTTTTACGTCTGAAAAAAATAGCTTTGCATAACCTGACGAGTTCAAACGTGCAATAAATGATAAATGATGATAATTTATTGCTGAAATGAAAGTGATTTCTGAATATCACATAATAATGATGATAATAATAATAATCTTTATTTATTCTGGGATTGATCCCTTTAGAATACTTTACAGGTGTCAAAATTAGGCTTTAGAGCCTTAGAGTAAATCACAAAATAGAGATGAAATTACAAGATGTCATAATATAAAATAATACTATGAATTTAAAAATATACAAATAAACAACAATAATTAACAGAATATATAAAATAATGATAAACCTACTCGTTATATCATAAAACATAAAATGATTTCTGATAGTAAATAAAAAGAAAAAAAAATGATAAAAAATCAAATACAATTAAACTATCTTTCCGGAATTAGATGGACAAAAGGTAGTCGAAGACACGGAATTTGAAGATTGGAAGGGTATTAGAACTACGAATAAAGGAGGGAATAGAATTGCATAGGGAAGAGGAACGGACGAGGAAAGATCTACCAATGGCTGCGGTTCGATGGGCAGTTACATATAAGGCCGTGAGCGGGTATTGGGGAAATAGATTAAGGACTTAAATTGAAGGATATCTGAGATGTACGATGGACGGCGGGATTGGATACCTTGATAGAAAAAGGAAGGAAGGAAAATTTACGACGGAAGGAGGGGTAAAGCCACTTCAACTCTTCATGAAATCGAGTGACAGAGGCGTCCCTGAGGATCCCAAAGATGAATCGTACAAAGCAATTATTTAACCGTTTTAATTTTACTTCGAGATCCCCAGAGACACCCTTGTAAACCACACAGCAATAGTCAAAGTGGGGAATATAAAGGAAGTAACCAGGAGCCTGCGGGTTTCAAAAGGAAGTAGGTGACGATGATAATTTAAACGCTTCAGGGTGGAAAAGGTACGACGGGAAATATCGGAGACGTGGTTTTTCCAGGAGAGAGTTTGGTCTATAGTGACACCAAGGTTTTTAGGATGGAGTTGTATTGGATTGTTGTTTAGGAATAAGGTTGGAAATACCGGGTAGAGCCGGGCTCGAACTCGCAATCTATGGGTTGGCAGACAGGAGTGTTACCACGCTGCTACCGTCACCCCTGAAGTTTTATTTACATACAAGTTTTATTTCGGTCTCTAACAGTCTCACGGCCAAGAGGTGTAAGGATGACATTTGTGTAGCTAAACAACTTAAAAATGACCTTGCTAGTGTGATTAAAATTTGAGGGAACGTAAAAAAAATGAAAAGTTGAAACTAAAATTATAAATGACAACTGTTTGTTAAGATATCTATTTGAAGTTATGTAGAAGGAAAGTTGAATTTCCTCCCTCATGAATGTTTCTTCCAGAGGTTTGCGCTTATTTACCGATAAATGCTCATAGCCTGTCTGAAGAAATCATTAATGGTTTAGCTAGAATTTCCAGTCATGTAATGAACTGATTTTTATAATAATAATGTGGCTCCCAATGTTTAGAAGAACAGTTAGGAAGTTCTTGTGGAGACTTTTATATTATTTTATTTACTCATTGGTAAAAAAATATTTTTGATGAAGGATTATCCAAGTCCACATACTAAAAAAATCGTCACCGAATACTTGGAGAACGTGAGAATTACGATTCATACAGTTTACTTCTCTTTACTTCCCTGCCTTTTGTGCAGAACGGATATTTGAACTAGCGGGATAATACAAGACAGAACAATTTTACTAGTAAAACAATTTACCAAAGGGTTGTAAACTATTCTCCCTGGCTGAGTGTAACCCGTTTTAGGGCGCCCTTGACGTTCTGGTTTCTTCTATTTCAGATTCCAAAGTTACAATAGCTGGATTCAACTTTTCATCCCTAAACGTTTTTCTTTTTTACCAATTATGAAAATTACTCTTCATGGGGAGGGGGGGGGGCGAGAGTTCCTTTGGTTTTCACTATCGTTTTGCACTGCCCTTACTGGTATTAATCCTATACAGCTTTGTTGGAATAATTTAGGAAGACATGTTAGGTATCGTCATCATTCGGTGACTTAAACAAATTTTAATAGAATTTCTTTGTCATTGTAGTTCAAGTATAATTTCTTCTTGGCTGACAGAGTGAGGGCTATAATTCTTGCAAGAAAGATTAATACTCGCTATTAGGAAGTCATCCCTTGTCAGAAAACTTTTCTTGCATAAGGAATTGACAGTATAAAAATAAAGATGTAAATTTCTTGTTTTAATTCTTTGTAATTTATAAATAATATATATTGAATGAAAATGATTGATTCAGACTTTATTTAAGTAACCTGTTGGAAAACTAATTTTAACACATATGGAAAAAAATTATACATTTTGTAATAAAAGAATGATTAACTTTATTGCAATATAATAAAGTTAATCATTCTTTTATTTTATATGTTTATTATTTTTATAAAAGAATTTTATTTTTTAAATTTACTTGTGAATTTATGCCAAAGTTATTGCAGAAGTAATTGTAAAGGTGAAAAAAAAATAACCATATAAATAAATATTGTGTAATTTAATACATAATGTTTAATGATTATTGTCTCTACTACAAATACGGATGACATTGGTTTTTCTTATTCAACGTCAAATGATGGTAGGATAAGCTCAGTGAATTTGAAATTGTGACTTATTATTTAATCTAAATCGTTCATCTTACTGGACGAAATATCGAAAAAATAAAAAAAAAAACTTTAAATGAAAATTCGTGAAATATTTCTTTAACGTATAAGCATTGAGTTTTCGATAGGTTTTCTTCTCGTTCCACGTCCATCAAAGCTGTTGATTAATTTCGAGTCCAATATTCCTGGGAATAACCTTTTTTCTAAAATTAAGAGTATTAAACATTTATCCGTACCACAATACCTTTTAGAGTCGATAAAAAAACCTTAGTTAATGACTCCAAATTTTAGCATATAGTTTTTAAGTGATTCGTTTGAATATTTACATTCATTTCCTCTGTATCTTATTTTTTCGCTTGCTTACAACAATGTCCAAGTGTTGGTTATCGACAAACATAATCTATCAAAATGAAGAATAAATCCGATTTTTCTCTTTTAAAATTGTCATTAGTGGATATCATACTCTAAGTGTGATAAAATAACTTTACACGTGTGAATGTTGAACTTATTGCGTATTGATCAAATCACTAAAATAAAATGAGGTATTTATGGGCAAGCGCATACTGAAATTTTAAATGTTTTAGTTTGTTACTATAATTTTTTAGATTGAGATATTAAACTTAATAAATAATTAACGATTCTTCTCTAGAGAAAAACTTTAAAATTACTTAGTTGGTTCATTTTATTATTTATATATATCGAAAATCCCTGTGCATACGCATGCACGTATCCCAAAGAAATGAAGTTAGAGCGTTGATTGTTTTTTGGTTTGAATTGAACCCTTCTTCTCAGTTCACAGTTTTTCCTAAATTTCTGACCGGCAGTAATTTTCTAAATTGGTTTAAACTTCAGTGAGTTGAACACATCCACAATTACTACAACACGAAGGGGTTGAGGGATTGTAAGGCAAAAGAAGGTTTACACCACAGTGATTTTAAAATATCTTATATATCTTAGCGCTTATCATTTCTAAATCCCTAAATCAACTCAATATTACATTAATTTATCATTAAAAATATTAGAAAGCAGTTATTCAACTTGGTTTAATTACAGACAACTCTGCCTATTATTGAGCCTTAGAATCAGGAGGGAAAATAACACCCAACATGATGGGGTGTTTAAGAGAAGGTGCTGTTTATGAATGACATCACCTTTTATTAGTGGCAGTTACTGGATAGAGGCAACGGGAATTCTCACTAATAACCTTCGGAGTCACCAACTCTAAATTCAACGTCCCAAAATTAAGACGCTTTATATTTTACTGCTCCCGCTGAGTCAGTAGTAGGCTGGCCGTTTTTAAACAATCATAATACATTGAAAGTCTTATTTAAATATAGCATTATTTTCATTTAAAAAATAACGAATATATATTGAGTAAATAATTGCAATATATTTCTTTTTTGAAACTTCATCGAACAACTAATATAAATAACTAATGACATGAATTGAAACTATGATTAAGTGTTTTACCCCAAATTAGCTAGTTCTAAAACATTCTTTGCACACGAACTTGCATTTTGCGTGTGGCACGATGGAAATGTGCTTACGCTGTAACAGCCGATAACCACTATACTCAACTGTTTCCCACTCTATCTTCAGACGGTTTCAGGGAGTCCTCTGCTCAAGCTAAACAGGTTACGCTTGTCAGAATGAATATGCTTCGTATCTGTCTTCTTTGTATCAAATTAATATTTTCTTTATACAACCATGAAGTCATTGTTTTTTTTATGAAGGTTCACATGTTCATGTGCACAAATGAACTAAATGTCGCTTCCTATTATATGATATGACCCAATTCTTTTATCATTATTCCTATTGACCTTAATAGATACGGAGGGTAATATTTCACATTTAAAAAATCTTTATCTCTCTCTCGAAATTTGCTAATTACCCTTGGGAGATCATTTAGACTTTCAAGAAACAAATGAGTCCAGATTCTACAAAAAATACGCATTAAGGATTCTAGGATACAACCATTAAGGATTCTATTTAATTGATCATTATTAAATTTTTAAAATGGCAGTGTGATATTTATGCATTGTCATTGAGTTTAGGTAATTGTATTTAATTTCAGTTTTGGATAATCTAAAATGTGCCTAATTCGTCAATATTATAAACCACAAAATTACGTTGATTCAGACCTTACCATATTTTCAAAATTGCTCAAAAATCTGCAATATCGATAAACGTATGAAACATCTTGAGTGACTTTTAAATCCGAAATGCTGCTCATCCGATATGTCTCATGAATTATTGCGTAATACCGTTGTTTCTTTCTTTCATAATTGAAGTAATTAAAGACTTGAAATGTAAAGCTAAGCACAAAGCAATAAATAAGCCATAGGTAAATCGGGATTCCCCTCGAATTTCAATTTAAAATTAACCTTCCACTTTAATCTGCCGGCGGGAGTTCTTCACTGGCGGCGGCCACTCGACCCTCCCTCTATGCAAATGTACCAATCAAAGTTGGCGGCTCTCAACCCCCCTCTAACTCCATATTAGTACGTCATTTCGCCTTTGCCCTTTCAATTTAAATCCGTCACCAAGGATCCCTCTCCATCCCATCCCACTCAGTCCTCTTTCCACCTCTCCTTACGGAATCCAATTAAAATATTAACATTAAATCATAAATAAATAATAATTAGGTTATTAAATGTTCAATAATATAAGCCAGAAGGGGTTTTTATTAAACAATTTATATAATTATACACATAAGACCCTATAGAACTTGTGTATATTCAATTGTAAGAAAAAGTTTTGAAACTATGAAGAAATCATGAAGATCTCCCTCTGAAAAAGTTACAGCTGAAATTTCATCAAACTTTTCCGAAATAAGAAGAAAATCTTACCCCTGACTCAATTAACGTATTTTCAGTTTTGGGGGCTCCATTGAGGAGAAAGGACTGATTCATTGGTATCTTAATTGCTGGCAACAGTCAAATTATGTCAGAAAGAAGCTTGTTATCATGATAAATCGTTTCGTTAAATTTTGCAGTAATATTATTTTTGGAGGGAGCTATAAAATTATTGAATTTATTCTATTCAGAAAGTAACATTTATGTTTATTACTTCTACATATAGCTACAAACATCCTCATTCATGTGGATAAACAGTCATTTACAGAAGAAAAGAATTATTCAATAAACTGTTATGAGGAACAGATGAATTCAATAGCTGTATCAGGAGCGTATAAACTATTTCAGGTAGGATCTTACCTCTCCGTAGGGATAGCGTAACGGGTCGGAGGTTATAGAACTTATAACTTATAAATGGTACTTATAAGGAGTTGTCAGCATCTTCAATACAACATAGTAGGGAAATGATTCTGACTACAACTTGGTGGAAGCCGGTTCAAAACTGTTGTGTAGAAGAGAGGGACTGAGTTAGTCCAATACACCCGATCGTAGGAGAATGTTTAAATGAAACTTGGACAGTTCCATCTTATGATCCAATAAAGGCACTACCAGTCTATGAAACTATGAGGCTTCAAATTGATTGATTTATATAAATATTAATACGTTGAAGAATTGGTATTTAATTATACTTATATTTAAACAAATATCTTTATTGAGATCTACAACAGTACATAATTGTACATTTAGTAAATTTGCTGTAAATTTATAATAGGGTGATACAGGTATACAGGATAAAGTACGCATTGGTAGCACTGTCATAACGTTTTTACATTTTAAGTTCTCCAGGCTCCGTCTTCTTTTCAGGCGCTTCGGAGGATTGTCAGGAATGTATGAAGAAGTAAGGTGCACCAAAGAGTGAGTTTGGGTGGTTAGGGAGTTTATAATGGAAGGAATGATATCTGGTTTGGGCTAGATCGGTTACAGATGAAACTCTAAGATAAACACCTTAAATCTGTAAGGATTGGATACGAGAGGAATTCGAAGGTTTATTATACTGAAATATGATTTGGAATTTATCAATCTTCCTCCGTAGATTAGATTGAATAACCTTAAAAAGAAATTGATGACTGTAAAATAAATTCAGTGATAATTAAACTATTTCATTTAGGTGCGATATTGGTTCGGATTTGAGGCCTAAGATGTTAGCATTTATGCTGATTGTGCCTAGGGACGATGACATCTAATTGCTTGTTGCGGTTGAGTAGCTGATTAGATCTAGATATTGCTCCACGCCATTAAGACAGGGGACAAGCCAATAATATGCATGTGGTTCGGTGTGATGTTGCTAGCTGACTGTTCAATCTTGTCGGTATCGATACATCAATGCGTGCCTACCTAGCGTGTTCTCCTGAAACAGCCCAATATATATATCTGTGAGCATTTTTCATTAAAATCTTGGTTCGCACAACTTAGCTAAATATGAATAGCTAACTTGTTATTTTTAGGAATAGAGTAACCATGAGCAAACTATTTTTACTTTTATTTATCTTTTATTATTAATTAACGTTAATAATAATTTGAAATGATAAAAATTTTGCTTCTTCATTACCAAAGGTAACTATCCTTTATATTTATGAAGCAAGTGAAAAGATATTTGGTGTTGAGAATATAAAATTACCTCTTACATTGTATGTTTCAAACATCCAAATACGTAATATGGGGTTTTAGAAACAACAGGATAGTTATAGCATACGATTTTAGGAATTCTTGTTTTTATTCATTATTATTTATTT
Organism: Halyomorpha halys; assembly: GCF_000696795.3. Classification (NCBI taxonomy): domain Eukaryota; kingdom Metazoa; phylum Arthropoda; class Insecta; order Hemiptera; family Pentatomidae; genus Halyomorpha; species Halyomorpha halys. The sequence continues at coordinate 430,501 of NW_027109321.1, forward strand.
TTTTCTAACAAATAATTGTGATGGGCTTCTCAGTGCCCAGTTAGGCGCCTTACTAAGGGTGCTGCACTAAATTCACGGCGTTCCTTGAGCTCTCCCCGTCTTACAGTCGTTCTATCGCGTGAACAGCCCTCCACATCAACGGAATTTTATGGGTGCCTCCTCACTCTAGATGGTGATTACTCATCTTGTATCCCTCAGATTGTGGCTCGCCGATGACAGGTGGTAAGCGTCTACCCTGCGTGATATGTGGTGAGTCCAACTCCTTCTATCTATAGATGGATAGCTTGAAGGAGGAGTCGTTTTCTTTCTTTATCAAACAGAGATAAAAAGTACTTCCAAACCTTTCTTCTTACAATCTGTGAGGATCAATAGTCGGGAGAGTTATATTTTCTCCTTAATTTTTGTTTGACAAAGGGGAAGAACTTCTTCAACGTGGGTACTTTATGGCTCGTCTCTAATCGTCCATTCCATTCTTTTATGGAATAATGCATGATGACTTTCTTCCATTGATTAGATTACCTATAATACCACCTCATTTGTTTAAATTCAATTATCGGATACAACAATTCCTACCGATATTCTGATTTACATTAAATTTTATGGGATTAAAAGTAAGATAAAAAATATTCATGGTCTGTGATAAAACAGTATAACTAATAAGAATATTTGGTTTAGCAGAAGCTGATATCTATAAGTTGAAGAAATATTGTGAGAGTTACTTTATTATTAATTTTTTATTATATTTTACACTTTTCTGTAATCCCGCTCATTTGGTATATTTTGCTTCTTAATTACTTACACACATTGTATCCCATTATTTTATACTTTACTTTTCCTTTGTTTCTCTATCTGTTTTGATGTATATATTTAATGTATATTTCCATTTATTGTTCACCGAATTTAAATACTGTTCTAACATGTTTACTTTACAAATTATTTTCGTTGTTGTGGCACTACTGCTGTCCCCACTCCTACCATCACCAACGGTCATTTTAGTTTTGACTGCCGTCAAAATAGGTAGGCATTCTGTCTCATCATTTGATTTGTATTCTTTTTTCTTTTTACATCTCTTTATTTGTATGTTCTTTAATATTTCTTTTGTTATCTATTTGTTACTATTACCCTTTACATTTACTATTTACTACCTTTAATTTTTCTTATTATATCTTACTTTTTTACATTTTATACCCCTGTTATTTTACACTTAGGTTTTTGTTTTCCTTTTGTAACTATGTGTTTGTATCTTTTTTAGCCCTGAAGAAGCCCTGCAACGTGGGGCGAAACGTTGGCTCATTAAATTAGTATATTTCTACTATTTGAGTTTTTCTTGACCGCACCCGGACCATATTCCTTTCATCTAAAATTATTTTACAACACTTTCATAGGTCAGTCGTACCAAATCGTTTCAATACAACACTAATATACTTATATAGTACTAACTCAGTGAAAAGATTCATCTCTTTCCGAAGTATAAGAAAAATATATTAATGAAACCCTTTTCTTGACATGCTAAAAAAGAATGTCATCGCATATATTAGTTCAATTTATGTTACAAAATCATAATAATAAAGTATAGGTAAATATTTAATTTTAACTAAATAGAATAATTTATATTAAACTATCAATTGTGATTATTAAATATATATATATACATTATTGAATATAGCAATAGCGAAGCATTGCTGGGTCAGCTAGTTTTATACACATGAAAAATATTTATAGAAATAAGATCACTTTCTTCCTATAGAATATATTTTTAATGTTTTTTATAGAAGTAATTTGTGATGTTAGGCGTACTTATCCACGGGTTTTGGCATTTTTGTATTACTTTATTTTTGGCGAATTGTAATTTTTCCTAATTATTTTCAGAAGGCAAATAAGCAACTGCCTACTCACCTGAGAGTCACCTCACCTTCTCAAGTCCTGGAGAGTCTTAAGCTGTCCCACCAGAAGTTGTACCACATTTTTACAGAGATACAAGAAGATATTGATAGCATTGATTCATGTGCGTTAAACAATGGTTTAAACTTGAATGCTGAAAAAGGCAAGGCCATTCTTATTGGTTCAAAGCGCCTCATTCATTCCCTACCTTACTATCCCATACTCTTCCATAAAAACCAACCGATACAGTTTTATCCTACAATAAAAAACCTTGGAGTCACCTTCGACCAACACCTCTTCTGAAATAATCACCTTTTCCAAATCATACGCAAATCACTGTACTCAAACAATTCTTAAGATTCCGAAATTCCATTCCTCAGAAAACCCTCAGCTCCTAGTATCCTCTCTCGTCTTACCCCACCTCGACTACAGTTCCTTGGTCTATGGATCTGCAGGTTTAGAGTTGAGAATGAAGAGACTCATGAATTGCTTCATAAGATTAACCTTTGGGTTCCCAAGGTAGAGAACTCCTATAGAACCGACTTCTTCAGCAAATCCTTCGTAATAAGTTCAACCAATTTATGGATCTTGTCCATAAATATTTTATGGATTCATTAAATATATTGTATAACGAAACGTCTAAATTGATCTAACATTGTGTAATATGTTGGTGAAATGATATTATTATCACTATTAATTTAAACAATCATTGATATATAATTTGAATAAAAAAAACAAGCAGCATTATTCCGAAGACTGCTCTTTAACAATTAGGTTCGTTTCGTAATTCGCAATTGTAAAATAATTGATCCCGAATCAAGTTTAAGTAATAAGAAGGAACACAGTTGGGACTGATTAAAACTGGATCTGAGATATTAAAATATTTATAATTAATGGAAAATATGGAAATTCTTAATATGTCGTACTTTCAAGTATTCCTTCAAAAAAATTAAATGCGTGGTAAACAACAGTCATAAAAAGTGCGGATTACATATTTAGTAATTTCTTGTTGAAAAAACATGGAATATAAAAATTATATTTCTTATATATGGCTTACTCTGTCATTGACTCCTCAGTTTGTGTTCATGTTTTACTTTAAATATTCCAGTGTTAGTTAAAAAGTAAATGCGATAGAAGAAATCAGACATTTTACGATTCGACGAAAATATAACATTTTAAAGGAAAATTTTTTTTTTTAATTTAGTTTAATAAAAACCTTAATTTTGGGACTCTGTCACGTAAAGTGCCTTTTTAAGTTCCTGTTTTAATAAATGTTTGAGCATTTACTTCACACTGTTATTTACTCTTTTACTACATGTGTGAATTTCTTCATAGAATAATCGGGCCGAAATATTTAAAGAATATTAAGGGTGCCAAATTTTTTTAGTCCAGCAAGTGGGCCACAAATTTTTTAGTCCAACTAGTGTGCCACGAAATTCGTTTTAGTCCAATAAGGGTGTCGCAACAAAACATTTTTGTGAACCACTGTCATACACAATATCTCATGCGGCGATGCCAGAAAGTCTAGCATATTGTTTTAACCCTAGCAGCACCAAGGGGGGGGGGGCTCGCCGAGCCCTCACTTCCGATTTTTTTTAATACTGCTCTCAAAACATTTTTCACAGACAAGGAAAAAAATCTATTCGCCTAAAATTTATCTACCAACATGTTGGAATTGATTTGAAAAATACTTGATAAGGAGGAAGAGTACGAAAAATTATTTGTGTTAGAAAAATGAGATGAGGGCGGGTGGAGCCCCCCCCTTGGTGCAGGGAAGGGACCTGAGGTTCATCAAAATGCTGGCTTCTGATTGGCTGCTCACGGAAGTGCACCAGCTCGCCCATACTCTCACTACTGGTCTGATTTCCTCAGTTTTTTTTACTTAAAAATATTTTCGGACTGATATGTTTCTTTGGTTTTTTAGTTGTTTTGAAAAGAGTTGACACATGTGAACCTGCTGAATCTAGTGATGAGCATTTGTAAACATAAACATTTTATTCTTATACCTAAGTTCAGACAATAGAATTATTTTTTGTTTTAAAATATTCATGAAATTGAAAATAATTAGTTTCAGTGACCCTAAGTTTTTGTTGTATCATGTATTCTTATTCTTTTTTTAATTCCAAATTAAAACATTTTCATAATAAAGCATATAGAAATCTTAGGTCCTTATTTTTTTAAAAAATAATCCTTATTCTACCATCTTATTTACAGAAGTAAGAAGAAATTATTATATTTCAAAACAGTAAGTTTACCATAAAAGGAAAATTAATGATATAAGGGTTAAAATCAAGTGAGGGCTTGTGGAGGTCGTCTTGGGAAGTGGAGGTCGTCTTGGGAAGTGTAGGGCTCGGCGAGCCCCCCCTTGGAGTAGGCCGTAATGAATACTACCTTGGTGCTGCTAGGGTTAATAAAACATATCTGAACTTGAAAGAAGCTGGAAAAAGAGCGTAACCAATTTTAATATTGATGTATTAATTTCAAAACTTTGATGAGTGCTTTTGTAGGCATTTAGTTCAAACGATTTTCCGAATGAGTTGTTGCAGATTGAAGAATAGTGCATTGCTGTATATTGTATATTAATTATTCAATAGTTTGCGAAGCGTTAAATTTTATAACATCCATCTTTATTATTGAGAAAACGTCATAATAATTTTGTTGGCTAATTTTTAGTTCAGTAAACCGTGTTTCTAAAATTGATTATATAATTATTCGTGTATGTATTCTAGACACTGTCCTCTGAATCAAATATTCGTTTTACATTTTATAAATGATTTCTGTCTTCCCCTCTCCCTCAGGCCGTTAGTATTCTGTCTTGTTGTGCAACCTTTTGATCCTTCTGAGAGGAAGCAATTTTTCTGATTCAAATATTTGCTTTAATCTTGCTGGGGGTGAGCAGAGTTTAAACAATATTTAGGCTCAGTAGCGAATGGATCTTAAAGTAAACCTCGAAGCAAAGTAATATTTGTATCGGCTACACCCATTTTATCTTAAAGATTCAAAATGTGACAGTGATGTAGTAAAGTACTTTACACATCCATTTAACAATTTTTTAATTACTTTTTAATAGAAAAACAATACAACATTAAAATTTCCGTGGTGCTTATTGTTAAAACGGGTAATTTTATCTGGATTACTGACAAGATAACAGGTGTACCCCAAACTCTAACAGTATTTCAAGTTCTCATAAGCATCTTCAGTAATATCATGGCTCCATGTGCCAGGGTTGTGATTTTTTACCGGTTAAGTATGCTTGGGGTAGTAGTGAATTTATGTGTGCGTTGGACATAAACCTATTTATTGTGATTTATTATAGGCATTAAATTCTTATATACCATCCTGATCATGAAGGGAGCCCATTTGAAGGGTTTAAAATTATTATCTGCTAAATATTTAATCACGTGACAGTGATTTTGTATTTCTAGTAGATAGTATACGTTTATTTCCATTTTATGAACGCAAATGTAAACAGATTTCAGTTATGTTTATAAAACAATTTTAAATTAAAATAAAAAAAAAAAATTGCACAATTTAATATATGTATGAATTTTCTCAGCCAAATCTGCAGCAAAGCAACAAATTTCTTTATCCAATTTTTTTTTATCAATACTTTTTCGAAAGATATCTTCCACTTGTCACTTGGTCTGGGATGAACAGCTTCACTTGAAAAAAAATAGATTTAATTGAGTAAAAAGTAGTTGACCAATGCTATCTAATTCTGGTCGCTTATGTTCATTGTACTCCTGTCACATGAAATACAGCAGCCGAGTTTTAAGAATCGATAACTAAAAAACATATCTTCACCGGCTTTTCATTATGATTATGACTAAAAAAAGATATGACTTTGATGGTCGCACCCTGCCGCAGGACAACTACACTCAAAACCTGGTTTTATTGTCCAAACGAGAAAATCTTGAAAAAAGTTCAAAACTGTATTTGACCAATTTTTTTTTAAAATGCTTCCTCAAAGCTATAGATTGGAATAAAATTGATTTATCGACCTGGAACCGTGTTAAGGTTAATAATTCTAAATCCTTGTATGAAGTATACCTTCAACTCAATGCCAGGCACACGTTCACTTTTGGGTTGGCTGGTTGGATCTTAGTGGACTGTACAAATGAAAAATAAGACAAGAGTGAATGAAAATAAAATTATATTGCCTAAGTTACAGGTGGTGTAGGGGGTGGCCGAAATGAAACTTTTATGGTTAAAAATGGTTAATTAAATTTGAATGACTAGGCTATGGAAAATTGTAGATATAATGAGGTGGTTGATCATTGTGTGGATGTTAACTATTGCTAGGTGGACTTATTCTATGATTCCTTCTTCCCTCCGCATTCTTATGCCTCTCTCTCCTCTGCCGATAGGAACCACTCCAGTAAATTTACTCACTCATGGTAGATTTTACTGATGAGTGAACAATGAAGAAAAATAAACTGCTTCTGGCAAAAGACAAGATGGCACTCTCTCCAGCCTGGGTAACTTCTCCTCACCACAAAGAGCATTGGAGCAGGTGAGTTTTGGCTATTGGCCACATGGGGCGCTGCTACTGCCTACATTATGGCAGCCCCTTCAAACTTTCGGTTAACCAAGGTTACCCGCAACAATCCTAAAATATCACGTCAAAGATTTAATCTGTCTAATTGTAATGTAATAGTTCAAGATACAAATTTAATTAAGGGAATTCCATAATTGGTGATGTTTTTTCCTGTTCAAAGAGAAATAACTGATATAAGAAGAAGAGATGTATTAGCAATGTCCTCAGAAGCTATGGGTCTCCGAATTTATGTTTACTCATGAACAATAGTGCGCTTGCTATGAATCTATAGTTTAAAATATCCATGATATACAAGATCCGTAAATTCCTACCCCCTACTTACTTCCTCATTATCCGTTCTTATCTCTCCGACAGATTATTTCAAGTAAATTACAACGGCGCTTATTCATCCCTATTCCGTCAGTCTGCTGGTGT
>NW_027109321.1:439898-440363 GCF_000696795.3 Halyomorpha halys
CCCTATTCCGTCAGTCTGCTGGTGTACCTCAGGGTAGTATCTTTGGTCCTATCCTTTATACAGTTTTCACAGCTGACATTCCAACTCATTCTAACACAATCCTCATCACGTATGCCGATGACACATGTCTATTGTCAGTGAACAATGATCCTTACATTGTATCCCAAACTCTCCAATCCCACATCACCACCCTTGAAGAATGGTGCCAAAACTGGAGGATTAAAATAAATTCCAATAAATCCCACCAAATAACATTTACCCTTTGACGTAAACCCGTGACCTCTTCCCCTACAATATCCTTTAATAATACCCCACTTATTCCTGTCGAACTGATCCGTTACTTAGGACTACACCTCGAAAAACGACTGCGATGGAATCCTCATACAAGACTAAAAAGACAAGAAACTCCTCGTAGATTCCGACTATTGCAACATTTACTAGACAAACGGTCTAAATTGCCAATCC
>NW_027109321.1:443338-451343 GCF_000696795.3 Halyomorpha halys
AAATGTTATTAGAGTTCTATCAGTGGGTAGATTCTCCACATGTTTTTATCATGTTACTATGTCACCTACAGCAAATTTACTGGTTGTATATACGTGTATACAGTTGTAAATATCAATAAATAAATTATTAAAAAAAAAAATATCCATTAGTAGATGACAAAATTCCTTTTGTCAATTGTCGACGCACTCAGTTGCACTCGGTTAATTTTTACTCGCACAAGCCCCACAGTAGTGGAAAGGTGATACTAACTTTCCTTCAATTTTTTGGTAATATGAATAATGGAATAACATTAAGTAATAAAAGTAAGTTTATATACCGGAAAAGGTCTTACTTAAGCTTATTTTTTAGCTACTAAATACTATTGCAAAGAATTAACATCTTCATTCAGTGAAATCAATCTCAATCCGATAAGTGATTGTTGGTTTTCGTCAATAAATGCAGCAAATACTTCGTTTATGAAAGTAATCGTCTTATGCATGAAAAGAGAGATAACCTTTAAATAATAAATTGCCCATTTCCTGTGACAGGTTATTCCATGGAAATTGCAAAAGTTTAGTTGCTTGAAGTCCCAAAATATTCCTTTTTTTTCTGAAACAAATTTTAGTCCCACGATAAAATATATAACTCCGTTATATAGTTATATTCCGTTTATAAAATTATTAATGTAATTTATGTATTATTATTTATATATGTTATCTTATTGTTAATGTATTTGAAATAATCTTGTAAGCTCTGAAATGTTGTACACCATATTGCTAAGCCGTTGTGGAACACAGATCATTTCAAAACTCCACATCGAAAATTTGAAGTACTATATTTCAATACTTTTTTTAACTAGTTGGTAATTAAAAAAAATACCGATAAAAACTAAAAGGATTAAAAAAACCAAACAAATTGTTCACTATCTTTTACAGAAAATTTATATTTTTTTCGCTCTGCTAACCAACATCACAAAAGCACAATCTTTTACATTTTTATTGTGAAATTCTTTTTGAGATTAATATTTCACATGAACTATTCCTTCGAGACTTTCAGAACAAATACCAGACCTTCTTGAGACCCACACAAGCACAAAAGGAATACAAGATATAAGGTAAAAGATGCTAATAACCACAAAGGCGTGCTATATGTATAGATCTGGCAAAACGGCTTTATTAAGGTTTTATTTATTTTATATAGGTTTCTATACTAAAAATATATTATATATTTTGTAATTATATAATATTTTTTCACTATTATACATCATACAGAATTTGGTATTACTAATGTTAAAATTTATACATAAGAAAAATAAGATATTGCTAGTAGGATTGTTTGTAACAAATGGTTTTTATATTGTTAATTAGAACCTTTAAAGTAAATCATAACCTAGCCTACCCTAGCCAGTATTCCTCAAGGTAGTATCTTGGGTCCTATTATTTATACGGCTTATACAGCTGACATCCTAACCCACCCTAAAACAGTCCTAACAACATACGCTGATGACACATGTACACTGTCTGTAAACAACGAACCTACAAATGCATCAAAACACTACAGACACACATAACATGCATCGAAGAATGGTGTCAACACTGGAGGTAAATCCTGACAAATCCCACCAGATCACCTTTACTCTCCGTCGTAAACCTCTACCCTCCTGTCCTACAGTATCCTTTCTAAGTACTCTACTAACGCCTGTTGTACAGATTCGATAATTAGGACTCCATCTTGACAAGAGACTTACTTGGAATCTACACACAAGACTGAAACGACAAGAAACTGCTCGTAGATTCCGATTGCTACAACACTTACTTGACAAACGCTCTAAACTTCCCATTCACTACAAAAAATTAGTATACACTACGATAATCAGACCAATTTGGACATATGGAATTGAGCTCTGGGCCTCCACCAAACCATCAAATTCTTTCAGCATCCAATCCTTACAATCCAAAATCCTACGTAAAATCCTAGATGCTCCATATTACGTTACAAATAAAATCATCCACAAAGACCTTAACATCCCATTCGTTGAAGATTTGGCCCAAAACAGATATGCGTCTTTTCATTCCAAACTCCTTACCCATCCTAACCCATTAATTCTTAATCTTTCACCCTTAACAATCCCTGATAACCCTCCTAGGCGTCTGTGAAGAAGATGGCCATGCGACCTTCTAATTTAAATTAATGCTTGAATTACCACCAATGGGTGGTTCCTTACCAAGATTTTCAAGTGTAAATGGAACATTCCACATATTTACTTATTGTATTTATTATTTTGTACTGATGTAAATTACATTAAATAAATAAAAAAAATATTGTTAATTAATGATTTCCATTCATCACAAAGAGCAATGAAGGCTTTTTAAAACCTCTTATTTTAATAAATCGATATATACTAATTTTAAATAAACCAGCCAACCTTGAGTCATGAAAGACATCCCTTTGATAGAAAACTACAAAATAACACCAGATAATGCACATTTTATTTAAAAAGCAAAACCATAACCATATACAGATAATATATCAATTCGCGCATATGCTTTTAATACAATGGTAAACTAACCTTAGACAAAGTTGATGTCAAACATAACAAGCAATATCAAGGAGCAACTAATCTTATGTAGAGAAATTTGCCATTTTGAAAATTACTCCTTAACATCTAACGAGCTAAGCAAAAGTTAAACAAAATAAAGAGATAATAAAGTACTGTTTGAATCTATAAGGAAATTCAAAATCGAAGAATTTAAAAACAGAATAAATTTATCTAGCCTAATCAATGAGTAAGTTATCTTAACTTTACATTCAGATTAAAGGACTTTCCGGAATTGATGAAACGAAGTAGACAAGATTGCTTAATTGGTAAATCAAAATGAGTCATTGCTCTTTAAGTGTTCTTCATCAGAACTCTCATTTTGCATTCTTGGAAGTGATAAAAAAAAAATAGGTAATTAGTGATCGAAACACAACTTGCTTTACTGCAGACTTTACATCGACAATTCATGACTAAATCGAACATAAACATCATAAACTACATATTGATGGGAAATGTACATAATAGGTGTAATTTTATCGTTTCCACTTTTCAGACTACGATATACCTCAGTTTGTTTTTTTTTTGTTTTTTTTCGGCCAAGACTCCCATTCTTCCCTATACTGCCTACCATGGCTGGGGGTCAAAGTTCTTCATTTTGTGGGACCACCAGTCAATGAAAAAAGTCAACGTCCCAGGCCGGATTCGAACCGGCACCGCCAATAGACATCAAATTGGTAAGACTGTGTCTTAACCACTGAGCTATGGGCGGCCCCAGATATACCTCAGAACAGTATTGTATATTGCAATATACGTGCAGCAATATCTGTGTCGTAATAGAATAATTGATGCAGATAAACCACCACATTCAGATAAATGCATGCATCACACGACTTCCACTTATGACAGTGAAATATAAAAATATGAAACATTAAATTTTTTTTTCTAATTTGTTATAAAATTTATTACTCTATGGTTTCTCGAGGTGCGAAAAATAAAAAATAAAATTTGTTTCAAAATATAACAATACCGTGTACATAATCGGGAAGTTCAGACAAATTCGGTTGTGAAATTTCCAGTCAAAGCCGCTATCTCTATTTCTCCTTTAGTTAGATACCAAATTCTTTCATAATCCATATTTATAATTTTTTTAATTGCTGTTAACAATGCAAAATGATTAATTATCACAAATTAGTAAAATCAAAGGTAATTTAGAGGAAGATGTTTTGAAAATTCATGATTTATCTCTGTTTGACTATGACCTGGCTCATAATAAAGATCATTTTATTGTACATTGATATACTAAGTTTATTCAAAATCAGTAGAGCTGTTTTTGAGAAAATTTCATGTCAGGCATTGCTAAATGGTCTTGTTAGTTTGATTTACCATTATCCGATTTTCCTAAAAATGTTCACACAATTAATACAAGTGTCTTACACTACATTATATTTGCTTGAAGTAAGTGAAAAATTAAAGTGTCAATAAAAATAAAACTAAAGTATTTTTAAGCGTTTTGGATCCGTGGCATATTTTTAGGTTACTGGGACTATCAAGTCGTTTATCATATGAGAGATGATTCTCCTTGACTGTACCGAGGCCATCCCGCCGGGCTAAAGACTTAAGAGCGACGCCTTATCGACCAGAACCCAAGTGTTTGCCATTGTTTGCTAAGCTGATGCTGATTCATCCACTAATCTCACTCTTATCATGTCAGGCCTTTCCTCCCTTTCCCCTCATTCCATACGGAATTAAATTATATCTGAATATATTTATATATACCAATAACTTTGATATATAAAACGCCTAGATGTAAAAATGTGTTTTTCTCTTTTTAAACAAACCGGTATCTATCAAGATTATTTCTATTCAACCCACTCAAATATGCGAGTCTTAATTCCACATTGCTGACTTCACAAAACAAGTACCTAATCTAATGGTTCTCTTTTCTTTTTCTTGAGGAGAGTTCCATTCTAAAAATTTCCTGGATTAAATAGAGCATACAGTTTAATACTTTTCAAGGTGTATTAAAGTGCTAGAGTATACTTTACTTAGCTACTGCCTTAAAATATAAAACTTTCTTTTTTTTATCACTCTGCGTAGCCATATCTGGTCTGACATACGGGGTGCTGCAGCTGCAGGGTAATGGGTCGGGCTTGCGCAAGCTAGTGCTGCTAATAATCAGCAATTAATTGTCTTGTCTTTTTATTTTCTTCTAATTTTACAATTTAGTTTGAAGGGTCTATTTAATTAATTGGAATTTAAATTTTAACATTTAGAATGTGGTACAGACCAGCGCTCGGATGAGCGCCTTACGGATTAGCGCCGACTATACCTTATCCACCCGCATACGTCTGGTAGGTTCAGCCCTCCAGGTCCACATCAGTCCGGATACGCCAGCGTACTTCTGAATCCCCAAGACTAAGTTTTTGTAAATGGTCATTGAAATATTGTAAATGGCCCTGTACTGCATTCTTTATTCATAATAATTCATTTATTAATAAGTTCACCCTATCCCCGAGGTATTTCAGGAGAGGGTAAGAGGTGAGGGAAGTCTCTCTTTATTTAAACACCTAAATGTCACCTCCTCGCCTTGTCTCACTCTCTGGCCTTGATTATCCACATTGATAAGGTTAATCCTGTCCATAGCGCCTCTTATGAGAATGACCTAGGCTATACTCAATTTCCTTCTCCGCAACGAGGCTAGCGCACCATTCCACTTGAGTCTTCAATCAAGCGGATTGAAGCAACTCTGCTATCTTCATGACTGCTAGGTCGTCAATCCTCTATGGTCTAGCTCCCTCAACAACTAATCTAATACAAGCTTCCACAGAGCCGGGCCCAGAACCGAACCCTGCGAGCAGCATCTTTCTATTTTCTTTTCCTCCTCGTACTAGCTACCTCTGATCCTGACACTCCACTGACTGAGGTAGTTATTTACTAGAGAGTGTACGTGCTGGGGTGTCGAACTCTTGCAACCACTCCACCAACTTTAAACTAAAAGTGTTATATCAAGTAAAAAGGTCGGAGTTCAGCAATTAGGAGGAGTTGAATTTCGAATTTACCTAAGGCCAGTTTTGAATTTCAATTCCTATAAAATAGAGTCTAATAGTATAAACCATTTTTAAGGATTGATTATTATTATACACAAAAAATTCTGGAAAAATCAAAACTCCTTAAAATGTTCATGTATCTTTTATTTATTCATTTTAATTATTATTACATGGGCGACAGACCTAAGTTCAAGCGATCTATTTCCTAATACATCACGCGTTTCATGACGTGTAGGGTGGGTTCGTCACTCCCAAGCCTATTTTTTTGTGAGTGACACCCACTGGGTAACGGGCCTCACAATTTCCCGGGGGGAGGTTGTGAGTGAGTTTTGCATTATTTTGTGCTTGTGAAAAGCCCGGGTGGGACCGAGATTCGACCTGACAACCTTTGGGTTGGTAGACTCGCGTGGTGCCACGCTCCTTATTTATTCATATGTGATTTTCAAAAAAATTGCGGTAGAAATGAACCGGCCAACGAAGTTCGTCAGCTAATGACAGTTCCACCGATAACTATATTTATTATACCAGAAGTTGGTATATGGATTCTTATAATTATTTCTGTAGCAATTTTTTTTACTAAATTATCATGAAGGGGAAAGGATATCTTCTGAAATCATGTGATTCAACTCATATAATTAAATTGATTTTGGAAGAAAACCTTGCAGATTATGATAATCAAGTGTAAAATCTGCTAGTGAAAACAGCATTCATGACATCAAAACAATAATTTATTCCTATACTTGTAAAAATAAGAAGATTATGGTTATAAAATATCGTTATTCAATTTTTTGCAAGTTATTCCATCCTTTTTTTTTGATACCAGTAAATTTACTGGTTTAAAAAGTAGATTTGGAAATTTGGATATTATTGAATCCTGAGATACTCAATTAAGATTAATCAGGTTATTATTATTTTTAGTCCATTCAAGTCTCTTTTGTCCAATGCCTTTTCGAAAACAAGTTCTGCTTACAGAAAATCTTCAAAGATCTTAAAAACCTCACGTGCTACTTAGAGTGCCTTTGAATGAAACTTCTCTCCAATCCGATCTACATTTGAATAATCTTGATACATTATACATAAGTCGTTGGCTTATCTTCTTTTTGAGTTTTTGTTGTTTATTTATTTATTTTTTGTTTCGTAGAATAAAATTCTGGTTCTGTTAATTTATTATAAAAAAAGAGTACAGCGGAGGATGAGCGTTTATAAAATTTTCTAGAAAACTCAAAGGTAAAAACGCAAAGCAATATAAACAGTTCTCAGGATTTTCGATACGCTTCGTTCTTTTTGTAGCTGCGCTCGTCAATAACCAATATTGCCTCAGTAGCTCTCTAGATTTAGTAATACGAACATAACTAGAGTGTAAAATGAAAAAAACAAAATGAAGGAAATGGTCTGGATCGTGAACAAGAGGGAAGAAAAATATTAATTAACTATTGAGTTATTTTCTGCCAACATTTAAGATATTGTTTGATTATTTTCTTATAAGTTTATTAAGCTGGTTATCAGCAGAAAATAATTAAATAGTTGATTACTATGTGTTATTTCTACTTGACCGCAGTCCTTACCATATCCTGCAGATTAACTTATGTTCAATCATTAGTTCATACATGGAAATAAAAAAAAAACTTATCCGTTAAGCACATCACGTATTTTAAGGAAGAACCATTTAAATGTAATAGTGAAGGGGTCGTTTTATTGCTTTATTGAAAGGGGCGGAGCGCGTACAAAATAAGAAACAAAATCAACTCAAAATAAAAAATTTTTAACCTTTGGAGGATCAAGTTCGAGTAAGTCAAGATTTAACATTGATTTGTTCCGGACTTGGATATATCGGGAAAATTTTATAATCGTTTGGCCAAATAAATTTTGGGGAAATCCGATTTGGGGCTGATTAGAAATGAAAGACGTCCAAGAAAGATATGTAGCTAATATAATCGTTGGAAAACTCTTAAACAATCTTGTAAATGCATATTCACTCAATCTACGATTTTTTATAAAAGTGCAACCACGCCACTACAGCAAGGTTTTTAATCCATTTTCAAATAAAATGACATGGAATGAAAACAGATGCAACAAAGTCTTGCTATTTTTGTCCCATCTAGATCGGCAACACCTTGAAAATTTTTTATCAAAAATTAATCCATGTAACAAGTTCAGCATTGCGTTGCTGAAACGGTCAGATCTTTATTTTTAATTTCGATATCTAATAAGAAAAAAATATATTTAAAAGCCTCAGGTCATATTAATATATTAAATTAAATGTACCCAGAGCTTCGTTTACCACCAAAATAAGTCACTTGTGATATGTATGAGAGGCCCCAGCTGGAGTTTTTTAACTTAAAATAATTCCTTTTGTCGGCATGCCAAAGGTACCGCCGGACCTAGGCAAAAAATGTACAAAGATATATAGATAACAGAGGGTATGCACCCTCTGGGAAC
>NW_027109321.1:452273-456294 GCF_000696795.3 Halyomorpha halys
ACACGGCATAAATTATGGCATCCCTTGTAAAGGACGTTTCTACCAATTTACTATGGCTATCAAAATTAGAACCTTTTTTAAAAAATCAGTACAAATACATTAATATATGAATAAATTTCAATATAATACCTGTACGGGGAACCCCTAATCGGGCTTAGAAACCCCGAGCCCCTTACACGGCACTTGCGCGCAAGGACTCAATTAGAGAGTTCTACACAGGGCAGAGTTCTACACAGAGAACTACGAAAAAACATTCTCTCTCGATGTTGATTCTTCCACTGTGATAGCAACAAAGGGACTTATTTCTTCGAAGGGATTAAAACATGATCTCGTTTATATAGCTGACTTATATAAGACAACTAGACTTTTTTATATGGTTCCATAAAACAGTTGGTCACTGATGATATTGCTCTAGTAGAAAGCTAGGATAATTTGCAGACAACAGAAAATTAATGAAGAAAAAGGAAACTACGTAACAGTAATAAAACATAAATTAGAAGGTGTTTGAAAAAAAAATCTATACGCTGGAATTGACCATATAAAAATATAGAACACCTGTAGAAAGGAAAAACCCCTTGGAAAGACTTGGCTAAAAGTTAGGGACCTAAATGCTTTTTAATTCGCACCCGACCAAATCGCCAATTTTTCAAAGAAAATAATGTAAATAAATATAAAAATGCATCAGGCAGGCATCTTTTTGAAGGTGAAGATGAGAAAATGTAAAAGTGACTGCAATATTATTATTTTCTACTTTACTTTGTTTTTCTTTTAAAATAAAAAAAAAATACTTATTTGGTATTGTATTTATTGCATATATTTTTTTTTATATTTTGAATATATATTCCTTTTTTAAGTGACTAATTTTGTAAATATTTTAATTTTTTTTTACATATATCTTTAAATAGAAATTCATATTTTAAAATTTTATCAGATGAAAATCCTATCCCTAGTCATTAGTAATGATCTCTCCCTTCGGATAATTTACGGAAATCATGTTCTCATCAACAGGTTGAATCATGCCCGTGCTTATGTAATGGATGCAAATTATTGATTTTTCTAATATTCACAGATTAAAACAATTCGAAAAAATAGGGTCATAGAATTTTATGACTGATGTGATAACAATGTTGCAATCAATAAAAGGAATAAATGTTCACTGATGGATCACATGGGAATAAAATTGTCCCCGCTTGAAAGAGAACTTCAATTAGAGCTACCACTCATCACCTTCCCTCCATTAGTTCGCTATTCCACTGCAGTGTAATTCATTTCATCAGTTCAATAAATTCAGCCTATAATTTGAAAAGGAAATTTTATCTTGTTCCAGTTGTATTTACCAAAGATTGCTACATTGGTTTTAAATGTAAATTAATTTTTTGAAATTAGTTCGACAGTTAGTTAATTGTGTTTAAAATTGAATTTACCTGGTAAATAATAGACTTTTGTATCGGTTTCTTTGAGGTTCGTCGAATAAGGGTAGGAATGCATTCTATATTCATTTCTTAACCCATCTAACGCAATTTTTCTTGATTTTGGAATTTTAAAACACATATATAATTTTTTTCTTTTCGGTTGGCACCATAGACCAGATTTCAGCAAAATTATCTATAGTTAAAACTAATAGCTAAAATTGCTATGGATACGATATGTATTCATCAATGGTTCATTCATGAATAAGGTTCGTATCCATGGCAATTTAGCTATTTATTAGTTCCTACTACAGCTAATTTTTGCCCATCTCTGCCATAGACCGTGAAGATAATGCTCACAGAATATGGTCCACTTACTGAATTTACCTGTAGAGGGTTTCCCATTCTTACTTGTTTATGAACCATAGGTCCATGATTTTAGTGTCAATACTACCCACATAACCAATAGTACAAGAGCGGGGAAGAAAAGAAAGCAGTTATCTCCCCAATTTTTGATTACTTATAAAAGCTATGTATAATTACTAGTAAAAATTGATGAGTATGTCAAGTATAGGTAGGGGGATTAAAACATGGCGGCTGTTTAAAAACCTTAAAAAAACATTGATTTTTCATTCGGAGCTCTATATCTTAAAAACTACCAACAACACTAGAAAATCTAAGAGAACATTATTTAAAGAAGAGTCAATTTGCTGAAATATTAACCCTAAAAGAGCTATTTACATCCAATAGTTCTCGAGATATAGCTTTTTAAAAAGCAAAATTTCTTAGAAATCTACTGAAAGAATAGTAGTTAGTTAATTTATTTTGAGAAATCTATATCTCAGAAACTATGTGACGTACAGATGTCTATTAGCACTCAAATTAAAGCTAGTTTAATGGACTATAAAGAAGTTTCTGAACTTTACCTTCGTAGGAATAGTAGTTTTCATGATATTTGCTAAGATAAATTGATTTATAGTTTTGCGAACAATAAATTTGATTTACGAAAAACTTTATTTTAGAAACCATTGGACGCACTGATGTCTGCCAGCGCTCAAATTAAAGCTAGTTTAATTTATTATTTTTATTAAATTTATTAAACTAAATTTACAATAAAATAGTTAATTATGTTTATCTTTGTAGGAGTAGTAGTTTTTATGATATTTGACAAAATAAACTCACCAAATGTTAATTACTAGTTGTTTGTATAAAATCTTGGATTTTTGAAACAGTACAGCTCTGGATCTATAAGACGCACATTTATCTGCCAACAATTAAAATAAAGGTAATTTAACTTACTATAAAGTAGTTTATGACACTTATCTTCGTAGGGGTAGTAGTTTTTATGGTATTCACAAATTAATATAAATTTGGCAAATGAAAATTTGACGGAACAACTATAAATCAATTTATTTTAGCAATTACTCCTACGAAGGTAAACATCTTAAACTACATTATAGCTCATTAAACCAGCTTTAATTTGAGTGCTAATAGACATCTGTACGTCAAATGGTTTCTGAGATATGAATTTTTCAAATTAAATTCAATAACTACTGATCTTTTAGTATGTCCCATACATTTTTATGAAATGTTGCTTTCAGTTAATAAGCTATATCTCGAAAACTATTTAACGTAAATAACTCTATTCGGGCTCATATTTTAGCAAATTTACTCTTCTTTAAATGATGCAGTCTTAAGTTTTCTTGTGTTGTTCCTACTTTTTAAGATATAGAGCTCCGAATGAAAAATTAGTTGTTTTTTTTCGCATTGAAATAGCCGCCATTTTTATTCCCTCTACCTATACTTGGTAGACTCATCAATTTTGACTATTAATTATACATAGTTTTCATTAAAGTAATCAATAATTGGCGTGAGAAAACTACCTTTTTTCTTCTCTTAGGCTCTTGTACTACAACACCTTTGGGGCCGATTTGACAAGGAACACTGATTAGGGTCAGCATGCACACGACGATATTTCTTTCCCTGAAGCTCATCATATATAGATTATATTTTCCAGATGCTATTAGACATTTGCAAGACTACAACGAGAGACTACAAACTTCAATTAAAATTCTTGCAGCAGTCATTACCCTTACGATTCCCATGTCCAGGGATGGAGATGGATTAATTTATAATGCAATCATGACACCAAGTATAGCTAAATACGTTTATGTAAATAAATATTTGTTTCACGCTATATTTAAGCCAGCTGTTCACGGAATTTGTGGCTGTTTTCTAGGCAGAATATAATAATAAAAGGGGTGATGAAGTGAATATAAATGAAGGATAGTAAGATTTTTAAAGTAGTGCGCAGCCCTTTCAAATTAAGTTAAAGTGTTGAAAATTTACATGTGAATTGTATGTTAGGGTCTTTTAGAGTCTAATCTTTTTTTTTCTCTATGTTTCAGAAATTTTTTTTTTTTTTTATACCAGGTGGGCTTTTCATGGTTGATATAACTTATATTATATATATTTTTAACAGTTGATTATGAGGGGGTATAGTCATACAAATGACACCCCTAACTATATAAAATGTTCTTATTAAAAGAAAAAATAATATTAATAAAATAAATAGATAAGAATAATGCTTCTTAATAAAAGAGGAAAGTAAA